>NC_056004.1:17480133-17782050 GCF_018446385.1 Zingiber officinale
TATAATTAATGACGTTTATTGTGGTATCCATATGAATTTCATTCTTGTGAAAAAGACAGGTTGCGTGAATACTGGAAATTAAAGTGATATTATAATGGAAGGTTTTGGATGAGGAGAGTATAGATGTTAGAATCAGATAAAGCTAAACTGTTTTTCCCTTTCCTAGATGCCAAAATCCATACAATCAATTTGATCCTGTAACTGTTCTGATCTTTATCCTGAAATGGTACCATAAGTGAGTTGGAATTTAGTTATAGTTTTTTTTTGGGTGCTATTTATTGGCCTATTAACCTGTTTCGTGAGAGCTTAATTTTATTTTCTTGAAGTCTAGATGATATACTGTCTTCATTGACAACATCTCTACTCTGTTTTTTTTAAAAAATAATAAAAATAAATCACCGCATTGTGCGTCTAATTTTGTTTGGTTTTGTTTGAGTATATAGATAATGGCACTAGTTGGTAACCAACTTGACTTTGGTGACGACGTTTGTGGTGCTGTGTTGAGCATCCGTCTCAACGAGGACATTTTAAGTGTTTGGAACCGAAATGCATCAGACCAAAAGGTTTTGTATCTCGATCAGATTTAACTTGACATATTGATCTGAATTTAGATGATGACACTGGTTTTTATGTGTCTAGGGTGTGATGGCTCTGAGGGACTCCATCAAGCGGCACCTAAAACTGCCACAGAGCTACTTAATGGAGTACAAACCGCATGATGCTTCGCTACGTGACAACTCGTCATATAGGAATACTTGGTTAAGAGGATAGGCATCGTAACCTTGTTGTTTGCCTGATTATGGAGAACTCAGAACAATTCTCTTCTACAGCTTTAATCTAAAAATGTTGGAACTGTTTGTGACAGATGATTTCCAATAACTGGGACCTTGTTTTCTTCTGGATTAATCTTTGGTGTTTGATTCCATTTGCTGGCTAATATCTTAAACACCCAATTGTCTTATTCTTGTGCGGTGCGTAGCTGATATTTCGTTAGATGGTCTTCATACATTCGTTGAATTCGGCCAGGTTCAGACACTGATTGTTGCAGTATACCAAATACTCGAACTCTGCGTTGGCTTGAGAATTAACTCAACCGTGCTCGCAGATTGGGATGATCTGGGTAAATCGACTGAATTGCATATTTTATGAAGCTTTAACTTATTAATTCTTTCATTTATCATTTATATTTTTATTATATTTCTAATTTTGAAACAGAAGAAGAAACACATTGTGGGCGACATGCATGCAGTCTGCTCCATTTATTGGTTCACAGTCGTATCTTCCACTGATAGAAAAACAAATATTGCAACTTCCAAATAATGTCTAAATCCCTGACAATCGTTTAGAAGAAATTAAGGTAGGCTTGATTGAAGAATATTGTTTATAAATTTTGATTATCTATCTAAAATTTTAATCCTATTTGATTAAAGTAATAAGTGATTCTAGAGTATATTTGTCATATCATTAAATAGGGAATATAATTTGGAATGTAATTATTTTAAAAGTGTGAGTTTTATGTGATTTCGGGATTAAAAAATTATTTTTTAAAAAATAAGTATTTTAAAAGTTGAATCAATTTTTTATGTTTTATTTCTGTAATATTAATTAAAATTATGTATGATTTCTTGAATGGAACGCTGTAGGATAAACTAAAAATAGGGCACAATTCAAGATGGCGACTTATATTTTTGAAAATATGAAAAGGAATCTCACTCAAACTCATAAACCCATTTTATCCTTTTATTTTGTATTTTTTTTAATAAAAATAATAATTTTAAAAACAAATCATTTAATCTTTTATTTTATAAAATCCAAATATTAAATTCATGTAAGAGATTTTATAAATTCAAGTTAAAATTTAAAATTTTTAAAGATATTTAATATAACAACTTCAATTTATATAACTTTTAAAAAGGATTCAATGTATAAACAAAATTGGACGAGAGCTAAGAAGAGTAAGACTGTAAGAGTATAATTTTACTTTGTATTTATTTGTTGAATGGTATATTTTTAACTTTGCGGCCCTTCAAATGCTTTTTCTTAGCTCCTTCTCTCAATTTTTTTTTTAAAATTGTCTATATATCTTTAAAGGACTCATCTACCTCATATTATTTTAAAAAGAAAATTTATAATTATAGTTGTAAATATTAATTGTTTATGAAATTTTTATAAAAAAAATCTTAATTACTTTGTCAAATTAATTTTGACTATTCAAATATAATTTGGTAATCAATTTATTATCACAAATATTGAATTTCCAATTTTCTCCCTGCCATTATGACAGTTATCAATGAAATTAAATATAATAGATACATTGACGAGCATGTATAAAATTGGGACGTTTACCTGTAAACAATACTTGTCGTAGACTCATAGCTGAGTGTCTGCGTCAGTGGACAGTGTACTCACGTGCCGGTCTTCTTACCCCTTTTCTCCTTCCTCCTCCCAGTGCTCTCTTCACCGAGCGGAGAAACAAGTAAACAAATCTCAGATCAAGCAAGCAACGTAGGTTCCCTCGCTTCAAGATCCAAAGGGCGATCTTCCATTCTCGTCCCCATCTCACCGCCTGCTCTAACGTCTAACCTAACTGCATTTGTCCTCCCTGATCGATCGATCGATCGGTGGGGGTGGCGTGAGTGAGGTTGGTTCTCCTCGGCTGGTGGATGGAGAGGGCCGTTCCGGAGCGCTTGGCGGGTCACCGAGTTGTTCGCGTGCAAACTCCGCTGGTAAGTTCCTTTATCTTCTTTCCTTTCCGACCACCCTTTCCGCTTATGATTTTTAGTTTAGTTTGAGGATCAGATCGTCTGGAAACGTAAATTTTTTGTTTGAGATTTGAGTCAATTTTGCCGGCGAGATGTCGGTCTTGATGATCATCCATACCTCAAACTGAGTTTGGAGGTAGGACTTCATTCGACCCTTCTAGTAGCCAAAGTCTTCCCCGGAGAAGAGCGGTGGTCGGACTGTGCTATAGCATTTTTGATGGGTCATTTGAGAAATGAATCTCGCACACAGAAAAATAAACAACAAAGATTCCAAGACTAGGTCTTGGATTTAGTAGTGCGGGGAAAAAATAAACATGCGAACTCAAGTGGTGTTGCATCAACTTAGAGGAAAAATTCGATTATGAAAAAAAATTAGATCAGAAGACGACAATAATATCGATTCCGATCGACTCCGAAAAATTGAAAATTACCACGAAATATATGCTTGATTGGTGGTTGCACCAAATCGAAGTGACCCCGCTCTAATACCTATTGTTGGATCGAAAAGCGCTAAAGGGGGGGGGGGGGGGGGGAATAGCGCTCGTGGCTTTCACTTTTGGTTTCAGAAATCTTAGAATAAACGCAACGGAAATCAAAACACAGAGACACAAGCAAACACATGGATTTACTTGGTTCTGAGCCTGTGGCGACTCCTACTCCAAGGCCCACGCTCGTTAAACATTTATTTTGAACAACAACTATAAGATCGTAAATATTTCAAGAGATTATTACAATAACTGTACTGAAAAACTATACCAACAACAAGAAATTGAAACTTCACAACTTCGGGTCGTCGGTAGACCCGACCCCAGGCCGGGTCTGGCCCGGACCCGGCCCGGGCCCGTAACTGGGTCGAACCGGAACCGGCCCGGCAAGTTGCCGGGCCGGTTCCGGTTCATGGGCTGTAAACCCGGTGAACCGCCGGTTAACCGCCGATTAACCGGCGGTTCGTAGCCGTTGGGAGGGTTTTTTGGGTATTTTTTTTCAACGGTTAGGATCATTTGAACGTTTTTTGATCAATAGCTATGATTTAGTGTCCGTTACTATCAAAACTCTATAAATAGAGAGCTCATTTCATCATTTTTCACACACATCTTCTCTACTCTTAATCTCATTTTCGTATTCTCTAATCTCTACACGCTTTCGTTTTCAATTTTCAATTACAATGGAAGGAGGTCGCGAAGGTGCATCATCTCGAGCTCGGAAGGGAAAACAAATAATGAATCCGCGGGAGGAGGACCCCAACATTCAATCCACCAATGATGAGATCGAGCATCTTCCGAATCCGACACCCGAAACACAAGGAAGTACCGATGTAATTACTTCTAAGGTTCGGGAACTTCCTCCTCTAAAGTCTTCTATTTTTACTAAACATTTTGAGAATGTCACTCTTCCGTCGGAAGAAATGCGTGCAAAATGTAAGCACTGCAATGCTTCCTACAAATTCCAAGCCGGCGGCGGCTATGGGTCGTTGAAACGACATGTAGAAACGAAGCACCCGACGGAATATGGACTCGACCGTTCTCAAACACAATTATCAAGATTTTCTTCAACTAGCGGTAGTACCGATTCCGGTTTATTTTTATATTCGGATAATAAATTAAGAGAATCATTAGCTAAATTTGTTTCCGTAGAACATCTTTCTTTTAGTTTTGGATCTAAATGCACATTTGAAGATTTTTGTAAAGAATCTCTTAATCCATGTGCTAAACGTGTTCCTAGGACTACACTTACTCGTACAATTAAAAAATTAGTAAAACAAGGAAAAAAGAATTTAATTGATGAATTTAGTAAATTAGATAATAAAGTTTCTTTATGTTCCGATATTTGGAGTGATCATTGGTAAACACATTCGTATATGGGTGTGACTTGCCATTGGATCGATAACTCTTGGAACCTCCAAAAAAGATTATTAGCTTATAGAGTTTTTGATGAATCACATAATGCTCATAATATCGCACAATTATTATGTTTAATTTTAGAGGAATATGGTTTAACTCATAAAATATTTTCAATATCATTAGATAATGCTAGTTCTAATACCGCTTGTATAGATGATCTAAAATTTGTTTGTCAACCTATTATTGGAGGTTTATTTTTTCATATTCGTTGTGTATGCCATGTTTTAAATTTATGTGTTCAAGATGGTTTAAAATTTTTTGAAAGTTATATTAAACCAATTAGAATTGCAATTTCTTATTTATGGTCTCATCCATCTATAATGAAACAATGAGGTAGGTTTTGTAAAATTAATGGAATGAGACCTAAAAAATTTCCACGTGATGTACCAACACGTTGGAATTCAACATACCAATTATTACAAGATTCATTTCAATATAAAGAATTATTATGTTCATTTTTTGCACAAAATACTAATACTAATATATATTTATTTTCACAACAATGGAATATTTGTAGTAGTATTTGTGAAATTTTAAAAGTATTTAATGATGCAACCGAACAACTTTCCGATGTTTATTATCCCACTGCTCAATTAGTTTTAGAAAATTTTTCTAATATAGTATTAGTTTTAAATGAACATATTAATAATGAATCTTTATCTCCTTGCATCTTAGCTATGAAAACTAAATGGGAAAAATATTTTTATTTAATTCCTGAAATTTATTTAATTGCATTTGCTTTAGATCCTAGATTTAAATTAGAAGTTTTACAAGAAATGTTAACTTTATATTATGATGCTTTAATTCCAATTAAAGATTCTTCTTCCCCTGATCCAGTTAATATTATATATAATGTTAGAATTTATTTATATGATATTTATAATCAATATTATGCAAAATATGGAACACAAATTAATATTTCTGAAATTCAACAAACTACTAGTAGTAATTTAAAACTTACAAAAGCACAACTCTTATTAAAAGAACGGACAAAACGTCCACGGGGATCCTCAAGTTCCACACAGGAACTTGAGAATTATTTTACGACTTCTTTTGATTTTAATGAAGCAGATAGCGAAAACTTCGATATCTTAAAGTGGTGGTCACAGAAGGCTCAAAGCTTTCCTGTTCTCTCCGTGATCGCAAAAGAAATTTTAGCTTGTCCAGTGTCAACTGTTGCTGTGCCGGCGGCAACATATTAGATGAACGACGATCAACTTTGTCTCCCGACTCATTGGAAGCCCAAGCATTACTGGACGATTGGACCAGAGCGGAGAAAAGAATCCAAGGAATGCAACTTTCAGATGACGAAGTTGAAGATTTTGATACTGAAGGAACAAATACGACAGGAACAGGAAATGGAAGTGAATGAAAATGTAAAAGGATAAAAATGTAAAAGAACTACGTGGCCTTTGATTCCCCTAAAGGGATACGTAGGCAACTTAAATAAGTGTAAGCCCTTTTTTCAATAAATTTTAATTTCTAATTTTTAATGTTTTGTTTAATTTTTAATTTTTTTTTAACATATTAATCTTGAACCGTGGCGAACCGTGAACCGAACCGTGAACCGGCGGTTCTGAACCGTGAACCGTAATCGTCTTGGGCGGTTAAGGTTAAGGGTCGACCTGCCTGGAACCGTCGAACCGGCGGTTCCGAACCGTCGAACCGGCGGTTCCGAACCGTCGGTTCCGAACCGTGGTCAGGTCTACTCGTCGGGGTCTTGTTATAGCTCAGCTGGATCGTCTCGTTAGCAGTGCACAACTGAAGGATTGCTTGGAATGTGTTGTGTTAAGTTGCTGGTCGAGACTGGCTGGTATAAGCCGTTGAGGGTGCCTTCAAGGCCCTTGAGGGCCCTCTATAACCGGCGGATTCGCAGCGCCAATAAGCTCCGCTTCGCCCGCTACTTATCCTCTTGAGGGCACCTCCGATGCCCTTGAGGGCGCCTCCAAGTCCGTCCGAGGTGCCTGAGCACTCCAGGAGGGCGCCTTCAACCCGACTTTCTGCGCAGCTTCTGCCAAAGCATCCGAGGTGCCTCCAAGCTCCATGGAGGCGCCCTGGACACTGTCATCCGGGGATTTGAGTTCTTTTTACGTCCTGCAAGATACGTTAGTCCACAAAACAATAACATATCCTGCAAAACAAAGTTAGTATACTATAAACATGATAACAGAAGTATTAGACAATCTCCGGACTATCCAGTTTTGACTTTGGATTTCCATCAAAAAACCCTAGGTCGAACCGACGCCTACTGTTCCCTTAGCGAGGAACGCGCCCTCACCTACTCCACTCAGGAGAGTATACTTGCTGCTAGTTCGATCCTCCAGATCGACTGTGTTGATTGCTACTCGGAAAACCTAACGGTTCCACTGTACAAAAATTTTGTACAAAGGTCTGAACCTTTTCCTAGCTACCATGTGTTCTTTTAAATTAAACTTGGATCGCCTGCGGAACTTAACACGTTTGATCCTAAGTTTAATTTATTTGTTCTTTTAGGTTTAGACTTGGATCTCCTGCGGAACTTAACACGTTCGATCCAAATCACCTAGGTCACGAAGACAATTAAATATCTATTTCCAAAATTGGCTTCCAGTACTGCATGGCGAGCCACATGACCTTCTTGGATATGGGAGCAACCACCACCGACTAGACAAAGCCTTTTAAGGAAATTAAATATTTAACCTTCCCATAGTAATCCTAGGTTAACCTCTAAGAACAATCAAATCACAAGGAAAACAAAAAAACAAAAGAACACAATTTCGAAAACTAATTCGAAAAACTAGAATCGCATGCCTCTTGTATTTGATATTTTTACATGGAGATAAAACTAACATGATGCGGAAAACAATATTAGTTATACCTTTCTTAGTAGATAATGACCTCTTGATCTTCTACCGTATTCCTCTTCTAATCTCGGACGTTGTGTGGGCAACGATCTTCCAAGACGAGAACCACCTAGCACCTCCTTCTTCTTCCTTCAAGTTTCGGCCAAGCACAAAGCTTCCAAAGGATGAAGATCTTTTTCCACCAACCAAGCTCCAAGGGATGCAAGATTTCTCTCTTTCTTCTCCAAGCTAAAATCCGGCCACCACTTGATCTCCAAGGAAGATGAGAGGTTCGGCCACACCAAAGAGAGGAAAGAACTTGAAGGGCAGGCCACACCAAGGAAGAAAAGAGGGAGAAAATTGAATAGAGGTTGTTCACCTTGAAGGCACCCAAACCCCCTCTTGGGAAATAAGGAAATTTAATTACAATAAAATTTCCTTAACTTTCCTTGACATGAATTAATTAAAAAAAATTAAATAAAATTTCCTAATTACCCATGTAATGGCCGACCACCTCATAGAAGAGCAAATAAGGTAATTTTCAATCAACCAATTAAAATTCCTTATTTGTTTCCGGAAATTTTAAAAAATAAAATTTCCCTTTAAAATCCCTTCATGGTTGATAAAAAGAAATTTCTATAATTTTAATTTTTCAACATGTGAATAATTTACAAAGAAGAAAAATAAAATATCCTTTCAATCTACAAATAAGGAAAGAGATTTAATCTCTTTTCTTAATCTTTTGTAGAAACTTATAAAAGAGATATTTTAATTTTTAATCTCTCTTTTAAATTATATCTTCCACATAAGAAAATTTTAAAATTAAAATTCTTTTTTATTTTAATAGGGCCGGCCACCTAAGCTTGAGTTCAAGCTAGGGCCGGCCACCCATGGACCAAGGCTTGGTTGGCCCTAGCTTGGTCCTCAATCTAGCTTGGTCGGCCCCTACATCATGGGTATGAAGGTGGGTATAGGTGGGTATAGTACTCTATAACTAAGAGGCTACGATAGGGACCGAGAGGAGGAATTGATTTTGGTCTCTCGATAAAATTAAGCATCCCGTGTTCGCCCCGAACACACAACTTAATTTTATCAATAATAATTCATTCCACTAGAGAACTATTATTGAACTACCGCACCAATCCCAAATTATATTTTTGGGCTCCTTCTTATTATGAGTATGTTAGTCTCCCTGTGTTTAAGATGTCGAATGTCCACTAATTAAGTGAGTTACTGACAATTCATTTAATTAATATCTTAGTCCAAGAGTAGTACCACTCAACCTTATCGTCATGTCGGACTAAGTCCACCTGCAGGGTTTAACATGACAATCCTTATGAGCTCCTCTTGGGGACATTCTCAACCTAGATTTCTAGGACACAGTTTCCTTTTATAATCAATAACACACACTATAAGTGATATCATTTCTCAACTTATTGGGCTTATTGATTTATCAAACTAAATCTCACCCATTGATAAATTAAAGAAATAAATATCAAATATATGTGCTTGTTATTATATTAGGATTAAGAGCACACACTTCCATAATAACTGAGGTCTTTTTTCCTTTATAAAGTCAGTATAAAAGAAACGACCTCTAATGGTCCTACTCAATACACTCTAAGTGTACTAGTGTAATTATATAGTTAAGATAAACTAATACCTAATTACACTACGACCTTCCAATGGTTTGTTTCTTTCCATCTTGGTCGTGAGCTACTGTTTATAATTTATAAGGTACTGATAACATTATCTTCTATATGTGACGCCACATACTATGTTATCTATAATATAAATTAATTGAACAACTATAAATAAATGTAGATAATTTGACCAAATGTGATTCTTTATTCAAAATAAATGTCTACAAAAACTTAGGCTTTCAGTATACACTCTAACAGACTGGCTTTTGCTCAACGCCCGAGTCTTCAAGTCTTTCCGCTGGATGTCCGCTCCACGACCCGCCCAGACTTTCCACCCGATCCGCGACATCGGGATTTTCACCTAAAGTTTCCGACTCTAGGACTTTTACTCGAAGACCTCGACCCGCCAAGGCTTTCCACCTAGGGTTACTGTTGGAGCAATCCCAATGGTCCGCGGGACCATGTGTTTTGGTGTTTGGGCAAAGGGTTTAAGTTAGGTTCACCCTTGTATTTGATATGTGTATTTGAGTTGTGCAGGTTTGCAGGATACACATGTGACTCAGGTTGATGGCTTCGGGTCCGGTGAAGGATGGAGCATCCGAGGGACCGTGGACAAGGCAGCGAGGACAAGGGCCGAGGGAAGCGACTTCGAGGCATACGCGAAGGATGGCATTGGGGACGAGCCGCGGGCTTGAATGCATCCGAGGGACGAGAGCCAAAGGAAGTAGGCTTGAAGGCAAAAGGTCAAAGCTGCAAAGGAAGAATCAAGTGAGTCATAAGGGTGAGGGTACGAGTGCACGAGAGATTGTACTCGGAGTAAAATCCTAGTTTTTAGGGTTTTACTGTAGCAGTACTGTAGCGCTACTGTAGCAGTACTGTAGCGCTACTGTAGCAGTACTGTAGCAGTCGACTGCATGTTTTAGCAGTCGACTGGTGCAGTCGACTGGGGCAGTCGACTGGCAGCGAACAGAATGGATGTAACGGTCGAATTTCCACAGAGGGCAGTCGACTGCATGTTTTAGCAGTCGACTGGTAGGCGGGGTTTTCCAACCCGTGGCCTATAAAACCAAAGCTTGGGAGCTTGGTTTGAGTTGACGAAATAGAGGTGGTTAATCTCTATTAGTAGTCTACTTGTGCCCTAGCGTCAAAAGAGCTCTTGTGAGGGTTGTGGTGAGGTTTCTCCACCCACAAGGAGGTTTGAGCTAGCCGGAAGTTTTCCGGGGAGTAATCCACCGAAGGATCGGGATCGTCCACCTTACGGACACGCCGTGGAGTAGGAGCTTTATCTCCGAACCACGTAAATGATCGTGTAGCTTGGTTTGAATTCTTTCCTTTAGTATTTAGCTTTCTACTTGTTTTGTTTGCATTTCCGCTTGCGCACTAACGTTGTAGAAAGAAGCGATTATTTGGGGGCGCCGTCTATCCAACCCCCCTTCAAGCCGGTCGTCCGATCCCAAACAAGTGGTATCAGAGCGAGGACGCTCTCCGTTGGACTAACCGCCAAGGAAGCACAAGATGGCCGGGTTTATTGTCCCTCCAAAATTTGAAGGAGGAAGCCTTGGGGATATCATGTATTGGATGATGAGGATGGAGGTTTTCTTCAACACGGATTGGGACACCATGATGGTGGTTAAAGAACCGTTTGAAGTCCCAAAAGACAAGAAAGGAAAAAGACTCCAACCACGACGTTGGACGGAAGAGCAAACCACACGATCGAAGGCAAATTCAAAGGTAATATCTATATTGATTGATATTTTGCCTAATCATGTGATAAATGGTGTAGGTGAGTATAAGAACGCCCATGAGTTGTGGAGCAAGGTGAAGATGGTTCTACAAGAAGAACCTAAACCTACACAAGAGGAAGAAGAACCCATTGAGATGGGTCTAGTTGCTCAAGTTGAAGAGGAGCAAACGGAAGTTGAGCCATGCTCAACATCCGAGGAGGAGAAGGAAGATGAGGCATCATCTACATCCTCAATAATTGAAGAAAATTCCACGGCAAGTGAAGAAGAAGAAGAGGTCTTGGAAGAGGTCAATTTAGCAAGCACCTCCACCGAAGCAAAGTCAAAGGACCACATTATGTGCTTCGGGTGCAATGAGAAGGGACACTACAAGAGTAGGTGTCCATTGGGTAAGAAGAAGGTAATTCCTAAACCCAATCAAGTTATTTTAGACACTAACAAGGGTTGTAGGAATGAAGAAGCCCAAAGAAGGAAAATGCGCATTATATGCTTCACGTGTGGAGAGAAGGGCCACTACCACACCAAATGCCCAAAGAAGAAAGAGCTCAAGAAGCTTGCACATTTAAAGAAATGGGAGAAGAAGAAGAAGAGCTCAAATCAAGGGGGAGCTTCAAGGGTAAGGGAGGTATACCCTAATTTGAAGTGTAATTCAAATTCAAATTCTTATCTTCCCATGCATGCTAGGAGAAATAATGATTATCATTATGTAGCAATGAAAATTTTTGGATTTAGATATTATGATAGGAGTAGGGTAAATGTGGATCATAACCCTAGGAAATCTATGCATGATAAATTTAGAAATGATAGACCTAAGGAGACCCAAGGCATTAATCCCAAGAAGGGGAGACACATGCCTAGGAAGGGTAGGTCTAGGAATGTCCAATTTGGACAAATTAACTCTAGGGTTAGAAACCTAGAGAAGGAGAATCAAGCTTTAAGGGGAAAGCTTGATAAGTTGGAACAATTCCTTAAGAGATTCAATGTTGGATCTAAGGAATTAAGGATGATGTTGGGTAGCCAAAGACCCAACAATGATAGATCGGGCTTGGGATACCGATCTAGTTCCTCTAAGGCTAATGAGAGACCATGTGCTAGGGTGGCACATGATAAGTGCAAGGGAGAGTCATCCAAGGCCAATAAAAAGAAATATGCTAGGGTTGCATATGATTATGGCAAGGATGATATGTCCAAGGTCAAGAAGATAAGGAGATCTTCTAAGGGACATCATTGTGGTTTGGTCACAATAGATGAGTCACCTAGGGAGGTGACTAAGGTAAAGAGCTCTAGGGGGAGCTCCAAGAGTCAATTTGGGACCCATGGCCAATGGATCTCAAGTGGGTTCTACTTGGGAGTCTAGACAAGCTATGGAATGTGCCAAGTAGTTTGGAGACGAACTTGAGTCTCAAACTTAGGGTTTTGGCACAATTAGTTTGTGTTTCATGCGTGAAAATATGACATTGGGGTCATATAGCATTATAATTGGTTTTGGATGTATAGATGACATATAAACCAATGCTAGGGATGCATTGTGGGTTAGTATGGGCAAATACATCAAGAGGAAGCCAAAACTAGGGCTTTAGGTCAAGGTTAAATTGAACCATTTAGCTAGTTTTGAGTTTTGTGTCAATCTTGGGATTGGTGATAGATACATTTTTGAATGTATTTTTCCCAAGTAGACATGGGTAAAACAGACCTCTCCACAAAATTTGGGGATTTTTGGAGGTCTGTGGAATTTCTGGCGCATTTCTGAAGTTGGCCAGAAAAGGCTGATTTTTTCATGAATAGTGTACCAGTCGACTGGTACAGTTACCAGTCGACTGGTAACACTGTTCACGAGCACAGAATGTCTCTGTAAGCTCGTTTTCATGGGGGCAGTCGACTGGTACTTCTTGCAGTCGACTGATACCAGTCTGAAAGTGTTTTCAGCACTAGATTTTGACCGGGTCAGCTCATATAGATGTATGGGATCCATGGGTGATACATACATGAGTTTAGGGTCATTTGGATGACAAGTTTTCAATAATTGGGATATTGTTGAAGGACTTTTTGGATGTTAGGCAAAGGGGGAGAAGTAAGGTTTAGTTGGGAAAACCTGAAAGTGCCTTTGTGTAGGGGGAGCCTTGGGATAGGTTCTTAAAAAGCCCGTTGTAAAAATCCTAGCTCAATGGAGAGCTTAGGTAAAGGGGGAGCCTTGGGATAGGTCCTTAAAAAGCCCTATGTGGAAAATCCTATCTCAATGGGAGCTTAGGTGTAGGGGGAGCCTTGGGATAGGTTCTTAAAAAGCCCTGTGCATTGTTTCGGCGGTTGCCAAGTGTGTAGCTTTGGCAACGTAAGTCCATTCGGCGTTGTAAGTCCAAGTGTGTAGCTTTGGCATCGTAAGTCCATTCGGCGGTGTAAGTCCAAGTGTGTAGCCTTGGCAACGTAAGTCCATTTGTTTTAGCATGTTTATTTGCTATATGTTTTCCCTAACTTAAACGTATTGCCAAACACCAAAAAGGGGGAGATTGTTGGAGCAATCCCAATGGTCCGTGGACCATGTGTTTTGGTGTTTGGGCAAAGGGTTTAAGTTAGGTTCACCTTGTATTTGATATGTGTATTTGAGTTGTGCAGGTTTGCAGGATACACATGTGACTCAAGTTGATGGCTTCGGGTCCGGTGAAGGATGGAGCATCCGCGGGACCGTGGACAAGGCAGCGAGGACAAGGGCCGAGGGAAGCGACTTCGAGGCATACGCGAAGGATGGCATTGGGACGAGCCGCGGGCTTGAATGCATCCGAGGGACGAGAGCCAAAGGAAGTAGGCTTGAAGGCAAAAGGTCAAGGCTGCAAAGGAAGAATCAAGTGAGTCATAAGGGTGAGGGTGCGAGTGCACGAGAGATTGTACTCGGAGTAAAATCCTAGTTTTTAGGGTTTTATCAGAAGATCTGTAGCGCCATCGTAGTAGTACCGTAGCACCATCGTAGAAGATCAGCGATGATCGCATGTTTTAGCATCGCGCCGATCGCGCCGATCGGCATCGATCGTAATGTGGAATCGAGCCGTTGGGATGTAACGGCCGAATTTCACAGAGGCGCCGATCGCATGTTTTAGCAATGATCGTAGGCGGGTTTTCCAACCTGGGCCTATAAAACCAAAGCTTGGGAGCTTGGTTTGAGTTGACGAAATAGAGGTGGTTAATCTCTATTAGTAGTCTACTTGTGCCCTAGCGTCAAAAGAGCTCTTGTGAGGGTTGTGGTGAGGTTTCTCCACCCACAAGGAGGTTTGAGCTAGCCGGAAGTTTTCCGGGGAGTAATCCACCGAAGGATCGGGATCGTCCACCTTACGGATACGCCGTGGAGTAGGAGCTTTATCTCCGAACCACGTAAATGATCGTGTAGCTTGGTTTGAATTCTTTCCTTTAGTATTTAGCTTTCTACTTGTTTTGTTTGCATTTCCGCTTGCGCACTAACGTTGTAGAAAGAAGCGAGTATTTGGGGGCGCCGTCTATCCAACCCCCCTTCAAGCCGGTCGTCCGATCCCCAACAGTTACCACCCCCTAGCACCTAGGGTTACCACCCCCTAGGGTTTTTTGCCTGCCTAATCGCAGTTAGAACTTTTGCCTAAGATACCTTAAGACTTTTCCTGCAACTCATTCAACCACATTAGATCATTCAACCGCAGTTAGGACTTTGAATCTTTTGTCATTATCAAAACTCAGGTTTGATCGTCAGATGTTTCCCGCACCAACACTATGATTCTATCCAGTTCTATGCTTCGAGCCTACATTTGGGCAAACTAGTTATAGATTTGGAGAGAACTAATCAGACTTTAAAAGACAAAGTGAAGGAATTACAAGCTACCTCCAACCTCCCTAACAATGAACTTATTCAGTTACGGGACAAGGTGAAGTCACAGACTGAGTTTAACGCCAGCTTAGAAAAAGCTTTACAAGACTGCCACCAATTGCTACAATCCCGAGAGGAGGAAAAGAAAAACTTAGAATTATAATTAAAAGAACTCAATTCTAAGCTTGATGTTGAAATGAGCTTAAAAGACAAAGCTCTCTCAGATGTTGCTCACAAAACTGCTCTTCTAGACCAATTACAGCTATCCTATAGCTCGAAGTCCCCTGAATTAGCCCCAGAGTTGGCCTCTAAAGATTTTACCTTATTTCAGCAGCAGAAATGATTACGAGCCCAGGAATTACAGATAAGCTCGCTTTTGAAAGAACTAGAGAAGGCTAAGGCAGAGAAAACTGCTTTACATCGAGAAAAAGATAGCCTACATTCTGAGTTTCATGTATATAAGGCAGGCGAGGAAGAGCGCTGGCAAAGCAGGCGCAGGTCCTATTTAAGTTCTCCTGAGTTTGGTAAGGAGTATACTAAGCGCATTATAGGAACTCTCACCCACTCTGTTGAAGGAGTAATCCAACAACTAAGAGAGGGGGGTTACCTATCTGAAGAACCTCCTCCCCTATTTGTAGATCACCGTCGACTTAACCAGGAACTTCCAAAAGACCTCCTACGTAAATTTGAGTAAACTTGGGATCTTGTATCTATACTTTCTTATAATTTCATAACTACTGTACACTACTTGTTGTTTATTAAATGTTAATAAAAATTTTCACTCACCTATCTTTCCTTGTGTGATTTCTCTGCCTTCAAAACCACCCAAGTGTTTATATAAACGAACTTTTTCAATATACTCACCATATGCAGAGAAATCCCATAGAAAAATTATAATCGAAGGAAGTAAACCTCATAATTATCTTTTAAGTGATATGTAATGTTGAATGAACCTTTTCTGATGATCTCCAGGTTTGTATGATAAGTTAAATGTCTTACTTATATATATATATATATATATATATATATATGAAGAATCCCCGACCTGTCTAATAAGCTGATCGGATGTATATCTCCGGATGAAATAATCATACAATATAAATGCTCCTTTGGACTTTCCCCGACTGTATGATAGATCAGTCAGATTTGTATGCCCGAGCGAGGTTAAACATTTGCAATATAAATACTTCTTTGGGCTTTCCCCGACCGTTTGATGGACTAGTCGGATTTGTATGCCCGAGTGAGATTAAACATATGCAATATAAATGCTCCATTGGACTTTCCCCGACCGTCTGATAGACCGGTCGGATTTGTATGCCTGAGCGAAATTAAACATCTGCACGATAAGTAATGTTGATGCTAAAACCCATGGTTGATCTTAGGGAGGGTTTAGAGTCTCTGGTTCCCCTTAAGGAAGTCTGTTCGTTCACTCCTTAAGGTCCCCGATTGATTGTTATGGTTTAAAGTCTCTGGTTCCCCTTGAGGAAGCCTGTTCGGTCACTCCTTAAGGTCCCTGATCGACTATTCGATGGTTTAAAGTCTCTGGTTCCCCTTAAGGAAGTCTGTCCGGTCACTCCTTAAGGTCCTCGATCGATTGCTATGGTTTAAAGTCTCCAGTTCCCCTTAAGGAAGTCTGTCCGGTCACTCCTTAAAGTCCTCGATCGACTGCTATAGTTTAAAGTCTTCGGTTCCCCTTAAGAAAGCATGTCCGATCACTTCTTAAGGTCTCCGATCGATTGTTCGATAGTTTAAAGTTTCTGGTTCCCCTTAAGGAAGCCTATCTGGTCACTCCTTAAGGTCCCCGATCGACTGTTATGGTTTAAAGTCTCCAATTCCCCTTAAGGAAGCCTGTCCGGTCACTCCTTAAGGTTCGCGATCGACTGTTATGGTTTAAAGTCTCCAGTTCCCCAACCTGTCTGGTCATTCCTTAAGGTCCCCGATCGACTGTTCGATGGTTTAAAGTCTTCGGTTCCCCTTAAGGAAGCATGTTCGGTCACTCCTTAAGGTCTCCGATAGACTGTTCGGTGGTTTAAAGTCTCCGGTTCCCCTTAAGGAAGTCTGCCCGGTCACTCCTTAAGGTCCCCGATCGACTGTTATAGTTTAAAGTCTCTAGTTCCCCTTAAGGAAATCTGCCCAGTCACTCCTTAAGGTCCCTGATCGACTGTTCGATGGTTTAAAGTCTCTGATTTTCCTTAAGAAAGCATGTCTGGTCACTCCTTAAGGTTCCCGATCGACTGTATAGGGGTTTAAAGAGAAGTATATGACCCCTTCCCATAATATTGCCTACACCCTTTCTATTACTCATATCAATAATGTTTGTACAAAATTTATGAATAACTTACAGACATGTTTGTTGGTGCAACATTCCTCAGGTCAAGGTTGACCTGGTTGACCAAGCTTGAGTCTTGGTTTGGATTTCGATGTTTGACAATGCAAGGTTGATTGAAGAAGAGTCAAGTAGGTCAAGGATGACCGGATACTTGACTGGGAAGTCCTAACTGGGATGTTAGGCAGGAGGAAAATCCTGGTGAGTGAAGCCAGGTGAAAGACCTAGTGAGTGAAGCTAGGCAATTGGGAAGTCCTAGTGAGTGAAGCTAGGCAGGAGAAAAATCCTGGTGAGTGAAGCCAGGTGAAAGACCTAGTGAGTGAAGCTAGGCAATTGGGAAAGTCCTGGTGAGTGAAGTCAGGCAAGAGAAATCCAGATGGGTCAAGGTTGACCAGACATCTGGTGAGAGTCCAAGTAGGTCAAAGGGATTGACCGGATACTTAGCACGAGGAAGAAAAGTCCAAGTAGGTCTTAGGGAGTGACCGGATACTTGACAAGAAGAGAAAAGTCCAAGTGGGTCAAAGGGATTGACCAGACACTTGGTGAGAGAGTCCTAGCTGGTCAAGGGTGACCGGATGCTAGGTCTTATGTACCAACAAGTCATGGTTGACTAGATGTTGGTTTAGGGGCTTTGGACTTGGTTTTGGGCAAAAACCAAGGTTTGGATTGATCCGTGGATTGATCCAGCAGGTTTGGATTGATCCGTGGATTGATCCAGCAGGTTTGGATTGATCCGTGGATCGATCCAGCAGATCTGGATCGATCAGTGGATCGATCCAGAAGATTTGGATCGATCCACCGATCGATCCGGTGAGTCCCCGCGAACAGAACCCCTCTGGATCGATCGGTGGATCGATCCAGAGGTCCCAATCGATCAGTGGATCGATTGGGACGCTGCTGCTTCGCGCGATCGATCCGTGGATCGATCCAGAAGTTTTTCCAGAGCACAGAGGCGCTCTGGATCGATCCGTGGATCGATCCAAAGCCTCCCCGATCGATTGGGAGCATTCCAATCGATCGGGATTTGACCGTTAGCGTCGATTTAAGCCGCAGGCGTTCATTTCCTTCGGCAGAACTTCACCGATTCATTCCAGATTCATCACAGCTCCTCCCCAGCACTCTCTAAGCTCCTCACCGCCAGTTCTTGAAGGTTCTTGGAGGTTCATCCAAGTCAAGAGGCGAGTTGCAACGAGAAGAAGAAGAAGCTAGGGTTTTTACTGCATCTCTTGTAAGTTTTTGCTTATTCTTTACTACCCTTTCTTCTACTTGTATTGAGAGTCTTGTAGGGCTTCTCCGCCTTCGGTAGTTACCGAAAAGGAGTGTTTATTAGTGGAGGTGTGTGTGTGCGTGGATCCTTGGACTAGTCACCTCTTATGAGGTGGATACCAAGTAAAATCCTATTGTTAGCATTGTTGTAGTTTGTTTCTTTGTATTCCGCTGCGCATCACTTTGAATAAACAAGCAACGAAGCACGACGAGCACACGCGAAGCTATTCACCCCCCCCTCTAGCTACTTTTCGGTCCTAACAAGTGGTATCAGAGCAAGGTTGCTCTTCACCGGAATCACCGCCGGAAGGGGCAAACATAACAAGCAAGGCTAGAGGGTGAAGAAGTTGGAGCAAATTCATCAAAGTCAAAGAATTCAAGAAGCTCAACTTCAAGATGCAATTCCAAGATGGACTTGGATTTGATACAAGGGTGGCTCCACCATACACATCCACAAGCTTCGATTCTTGGAGATCAAGAATTGAAAATTTCTTGATGATGGAGATAGAGCAATGGTTTGCTCTAATGGAAGGTTTTAAGGCTTCAAGGAATTCAAAGGGCAAAGTTCTCAAAAGGAGCAAATGGAGCCAAGAACAAATCCAAAGATGTGAGGCCAATGACAAAGTGACCAAACTTTTGGTCAATCTATTGCCGAGCAACATCTTGGAGAAAATTGGAGAAGTTGAAGATGCCAAAGAGCTATGGAGCAAATTGGAAAAGGCTCATGAGATCCCCTCCACTGTACCTAACCAATAAGAATCCAAAGAGGGTGACTCATTGGAGCAAGATCAAGAGGAGGACTCCGAAGTTGAGAGATGCTCAACTTCCGAAGAAGAGGAAATCCAAGAAACTTCATTCTCAAGGGAGTGTAATCAAAAGAGCAAGGAAGGAGCATATTCCTTGTTTCATGTACAAGAGGATGAAGAAGAAGGTGAAGCCTCCACCTCTAGGATTGAGGGGGAGCAACTCTTGGTGACACCGGATCAAGAAGAAGGAGAATCCTCCACATCCTGGTCAAGAGAAGAAGAGGATGAAGAAGCTTCCACCTCCACAAGTCAAGATAAATCAATTGGAGGGAAATCGATTTCGGATCAAGAGGAAGCCTCTACATTCATATCAAATGGAGGAGCAAGTGCCACCCCTACACAAGAAGGTATAAATAGTTCAATTAATAATAAGAATCATATTATATGTTTTGAATGTAGGGAACATGGGCACTACAAAAGCAAGTGCCCTAAATTGGCCAAGAAGAAGGGCAAAGTGGCACCTAAGGGCAAGGAGAAGCCAAAGGAGACCATCCCCAGAACAAAGAAGAGTAAGGAGCACATTGTGTGCTTCTCTTGCAATCAAAAGGGGCATTACCGGAGTCAATGCCCTAAGGGGAAGAAGATGGTCAAGGCTCAAGGAGGAAGCTCAAGTCAAGGGGGAGCCTCTAAGGTAAAAAGGAATGTAACTTTTATTGAGCCTATCCCTTTACATTATGGTAAAAAGCATGCTAGTTCTAACTTATATCATTTTAATGCTATTTACCATAAGAATAGAGAGCATGGTAAAATTAAGGAAAATAACGTAGCTTACCATGCTAAAACTACCACACCTAGGATTAGGAAGGTAGATAAAAATCTAGGCAATAATACTAAGGACCTTAGCTACAAGTCTAGAAATAAAAATGCTCATAAATTTAATGGAAAACCAAAAACTAAGGACTTAGTGATAGAAAATCAAGTCTTGAGGTCAAGGCTTGATAAAATGGAAAAGACCCTAAAAAGGATGGAAAATATCCTAAAAGGGCAAAATGAGCATAGCCTAGGTCTAGGAGCACAAAGGTCATCTAATGGCCATAGTGGTTTGGGATACAAACCAAAGGCTAAGAAGGATGTAATCTCTTACCATAGGGTTCCATATAGTTATGGAACCAACCCTAGGTCTAGTGGTCAAGCCAAAAATACAAGGGAAGTTATCCCTAAGAGTATTTTTGCAACAAATGTGACTAAGACTTCTAAGAAGTCTAAGAAAGTCACAAAGAAGGTTACAAGGGAAGCAATCTCTAGAGTTGACCTAGAAAAAGTGACTAAGACTTCTAAGAAACCAAACAAGGTCACTAGGAAGGTATCTAGGGAAGTTATCCCTAGTGAATACCTAGAGTATCCAAGGAGCACCAATAGGTTTTGGGTTCCTAGGAGCATTTTCTCTATCCCATAGATGGGTTAGAGAGTGTCAACTCTGAGAAGAAGGGTAGTTAACCCAACTTTGAAGAAATTGACACTCAAGGAGCATTTTCAAGGTTTTTGTTAACCTTTGAAAATGAAATGGATTTATTGTTAATCTTGGAAAGAGTAAAATGTGCTATAAAGGAAGAAATTTGAGATGACTTTAAATGGCACGAGAAATCAAGTGTTAAGAAATACCAAATTGGGACTTTGGTGTTGTCTTAGGAATTTAAGGCAAATCTAAGCCTTAATTTAAAGTGATTACTCTTATGGGAAAATGAAATATGCCAATATTTGAGGAATGTTTTAAATTTTTAATTGGCATAATTAATTCAAGAGATTAAAGAAATGTCAAGTTGGGTTTTGACATTTTCTTAAGGAAATTGGGCAATCTAGGGTTTATGCTTTAGGATTAGCTAAGGGTTAAGGATACTTAGATAGATAATCTAGGTATATTTTAATTATGTAAAATCTTGCCATGTTTGGTTGCCCATTATATTCCATGACATCATGTTTTATTTGTGCATTCATGACTTATTATGAAAAACTCAAAAATATCATGTCATGACATACATACATCATGTAGTTATAGGAAATTTTCTTCTGAAAATTATTTCTTTTTGATGTATGCCATAACATTATCATGCATTAGTTTAATTCCTTATAATTAAGGACAAATGACATTTAACAACACTGATTAACAAGTGACATCCTAGGTGAATGTCTAATATCTCTAAAATGCCTAGATAGATATGCATGATCCCTAGATTAGGGAAAAACCAAAATCTACATCTCACAAAGACTATAAGGTAACTTGTATGTGTTTTAGTGCACATTAGATACAAGTGAGATGTTAGGATGATGAACAAAGCTCAAGATGTTGATTTAGTGCATTCTTTTGAGTTTTTAGGTTCATCAAAACACATAGTTATGTGTTTTCCCATCATTGGGAAAGCTAATGTACAAGTCATGTGCATTAAGCCCAAGGAACATGGTGGGATATTGGTTTTGAAAATGTTTTTAAAATGATTTTGGAAAACCTTGGTGAAGGCTATCTTTTGATAGTAATCACCATTGAATAGTTAGACACAAACTTGAAGAAAACACTAAAGTTTTTGCAAGTTCTGTTTGTGTCAATCTTTGAAAATATGATGTATTTTCATAGAAAACTATTTTTCCATGATAAATTATACCCTAAATAATGTTTACACAAATTTTTACGATTTTTGGAATTTTGTAGAATTTTCTAGGGGTTTCTGAAATTGGCTGAAATTGAATTTCAGCAATTTCAGGCCTCCAATCGATCAGTGGATCGATTGGAGTGCCTCAATCGATCAGCAGATCGATTGAGAAGGTATTTCTCGCGAGCAGAAGCTCGCTGGATCGATCAGCTGATCGATCCAAGAAGACTGAATCGATCAGTGGATCGATTCAGCAGGGTTCAATCGATTGGAACCCAACTCCAATTGATTGAAGATGCTGATTTTGGCTGGGAAAGCTTATTTTCAGCATTTTGAACCTATTTTAGTCTAGGAAACCATTCCAAACCCCTGAAAATATAGTTGTATACATAAAAAGGGTGTTTTCGTGTGGAAAACAAGGATGAAATGGTTAAGGAAGGCTAAGTTGAAGTTTAGGTTGAGGTTTGTTTCAAATTTTGAATATGTGAACCTCAAAACTTTTAAAATTGGGTTTCCTAAAGTTTTGGGGATTCCAAGTCATTGTTGGTGCAATGATGTTACCACCATGTCTTTAGGGGAGGGACTCTTTAAAGATATGAAAATTATTTTCATGAACCTTGGAAGGTGGTTAACCTTCATAAGAACATGCTCAAGGTTGAGCGTTTGAACTTTAATGGGAGTGGATATCCTCATTGTTCAAGTGGTTTCAAGTGGATAGTGCCCAAAAATGGGGCATGGTTTGATGTGTGCCAATAGGGGGAGAATGAAAGGAAGTAAGTTAGGCTTTTATCACCTAGAGGGAGTTTGCCCTCTTAGGGGAGAATGAAGGGCTTAACTTATGTATTCATTACCTAGTGGCATGAAGAAGGTTTAGCCTATGGGATTAGCATAACTTACATGTGGTATTGTAAGTGATAGTGTTGGTATTGTCAAACATCAAAAAGGGGGAGATTGTTGGTGCAACATCCCTCAGGTCAAGGTTGACCTGGTTGACCAAGCTTGAGTCTTGGTTAGATCCTGGTGATGAAGCAAGGTTGAAAGGAAGATCCTGGTGGGTGAAGTCAGGTGAAAGACCTAGTGAGTGAAGCTAGGTGGGAGGAAAATCCTGGTGAGTGAAGCCGGTGAAAGACCTAGTGAGTGAAGCTAGGCAATTGGGAAGTCCTAGTGAGTGAAGCTAGGAGAAAATCCTGGTGAGTGAAGCCGGTGAAAGACCTAGTGAGTGAAGCTAGGCAATTGGGAAAGTCCTGGTGAGTGAAGTCAGGCAAGAGAAATCCAGATGGGTCAAGGTTGACCAGACATCTGGTGAGAGTCCAAGTAGGTCAAAGGGATTGACCGGATACTTAGCACGAGGAAGAAAAGTCCAAGTAGGTCTTAGGGAGTGACCGGATACTTGGCAAGAAGAGAAAAGTCCAAGTGGGTCAAAGGGATTGACCAGACACTTGGTGAGAGAGTCCTAGCTGGTCAAGGGTGACCGGATGCTAGGTCTTATGTACCAACAAGTCATGGTTGACTAGATGTTGGTTTAGGGGGCTTTGGGCTTGGTTTTGGGCAAAAACCAAGATCTGGATTGATCCGTGGATTGATCCAGCAGGTTTGGATTGATCCGTGGATTGATCCAGCAGGTTTGGATTGATCCGTGGATTGATCCAGCAGGTTTGGATTGATCCGTGGATCGATCCAGCAGATATGGATTGATCAGTGGATCGATCCAGAAGATTTGGATCGATCCACCGATCGATCCGGTGAGTCCCCGCGAAACCCTCCGGATCGATTGGTGGATCGATCAGAGGTCCCAATCGATCGGTGGATGGATGCGGCTGCTTCGCGCGATAGCGCTGGATCGATCCGTGGATCGATCCGTGGATCGATCCGAAATGGTCGGATCGATCCGTGGATCGATCCAGCCTCCGATCGATCGGGAGCATTCCAATCGATCGGGATTTGACCGTTAGCGCAGGATCATTTCGGCAGAACTTCACTGATTCATTCCAGATTCATCACAGCTCCTCTCCAGCACTCTCTAAGCTCCTCACCGCCAGTTCTTGAAGGTTCTTGGAGGTTCATCCAAGTCAAGAGGCGAGTTGCAACGAGAAGAAGAAGAAGCTAGGGTTTTTACTGCATCTCTTGTAAGCTTTTGCTTATTCTTTACTACCCTTTCTTCTACTTGTATTGAGAGTCTTGTAGGGCTTCTCCGCCTTCTGTAGTTACCGAAAAGGAGTGTTTATTAGTGGAGGTGTGTGTGTGTGCGTGGATCCTTGGACTAGTCACCTCTTATGAGGTGGATACCAAGTAAAATCCTATTGTTAGCATTGTTGTAGTTTGTTTCTTTGTATTCCGCTGCGCATCACTTTGAAGAAACAAGCAACGAAGCACGACGAGCACACGCGAAGCTATTCACCCCCCCTCTAGCTACTTTTCGGTCCTAACAATGTTTGCTAAGTTCTATATAGTTGCAAATGATTAGCACTCCAAGGTCATTCGAGTTTTCTCCCTTCTGCATCTTGGAGGTAATAGGAGCCCGATATAAGTTTTTGTATGATTTTATAAGGTCCTCCCCATTGGGGTTCCAGCTTGTTAACATCTCCAATAGGCTTGATGCGCTTCCATACAAGATCACCTACCTGAAAGAACCTTGGAATAATTCTTTTGTTATAATTTTTATCTCATTCTTTATGTAGGATCGAAAGCGCTAGAGGAGGGGGTGAATAGCGTTCGTGGCTGATTCGTTCATTAGAGTAAAACACGTAGCGGAAAATAAAACATACAACGTAAACACCAAGATTTTACTTGGTTCGGAGCCTGTGGCGACTCCTATTCCAAGGCCTGCATGTAAGAGTGCTTTTGATGGGCAATCACTAATCAATTCGGAATAGTTCAAAATGATTACAGTTTTAGTACAAGGAACTTCTAAATAAAAATAATACCGACAACTTTGTCTGAGAAAATCTCCAGAAGAAATGTCGTCGGAGCTTTTGGGCGTCGTGGAAGTGTTTTCTGAGCAGCTCGAAGAAGCAAAAGTTGTTCATTGTGCTGCACTAAAGCTTCTGGTCGAGACTACTTTTATAGGATGTTCCGGGCTCCCGGAACCCATCTGGGCGCCTGGACCACGTGGCTCGGCCACTCCGCGTGCGCCACATAAGCATGCAGATAACTTTTGGGTTCTGGGCGCCCGGACCAACTTTCTCCAGCCCTTATTTTCTGCAAAATAAAGTTAGTCTAGGCAAAAATAATATACATATAATATGAAATTATGACAGTCTTTGACTGTCCGATTCTGACTTTGAGTTTTTTCTAAACTCTAAGTCGAACCGACGCCTACTGTTCCCTCACCTAGGAACGTGTCCTCACCTACTCCTCTTAGGAGAATTTACCTGTTGTTAGATCGATCCTCCAGACTGACTGGACTTTCTACCTAGGGTGACCACCCCCTAGGATTTTCTTCAGCCTAGGGTTACCACCCCCTAGGGTTTTCCTCAGCCTAGGGTTACCACTCCATAGGGTTTTCCACCTACCTAACCACAACTAGGACTTTCCACCACCTAGCATTGCCGCCCCCTAAGACTTAGAGTTACCACCCTTTAGGGTTTTCCACCTGCCTAGAATCCACTAGAACTTTTGCCTAAGACAACTTAGGACTTTTTTGCAAGCTCAACGAACCTTGTTAAATAACAAGACAACTTAACTTTGGACCCTTTGACATAATCAAAATATAGGTTCGATCGTCGGATGCTTCCCGCACCAACAATCTCCTCATTTTTTATTATGACAACGCGGTTCAAAGTTAAGTAAAACATAACAAAATAATAAAGGAATTTAAGCAAATTTAAGCATGAGCATACAATAATTTGTAAAAAAAAAAAAATCTTTATGCTCCCCTTTTAAATTCTTACTTAACTTTGACTTTTCTCTCCCCCTTTGACATAACTCAAAAATTAATATTAAGTAGAGAGAAGGTTGTTAAAAACATATTTATTATCTTTACTTTAAACTCCCCCTAAAGGGTACCACTTAAAAAAATTAGTTAATTTTTAAGCGTTTGAAAGTAAGTAAGCCTTTAAAAAAAAACATAGCTAAACTTAACTTTTGAAAATAAGTACTTTGAAATACATTTAGCTAATTTAGAAATATTTTGAAAATAATTATTTTGTCAAATACTTAGCTTTCAAAAGAAGTTAATAAGAATTTAGCTTTAATATTAGCTTTATAAAAGTTTTGAAAAAGACTTAGTTAAAAGTACTCAACTTAAAAAAGATTTTAATTAAAACTTAAATTTTTTTATGAAAACTAAGTTAAGTACTTAGTTTTTTTTTAAAAAAAAAACTTTTGCTACCAAAAAATACTTTTAGCTTTTTTTAAAAAAAAATATGATAAAAACTTTAGCTTTAAAAATATTTGGATAAAAACTTAGCTTAAAAAAATTTAGCTTTAAAAGGATTTTGATAAAACATTTAACTTTAAACAGAATTTCTTGTAAAAAAAATTTGATAAAAACTTAGTTTCAAAAAAAATTTGATCAAAACTTAGTTAACTACTTAGCTTTAAAAAAAATTGATAAACACTTAGCTTTTAAAAATATTAAAAAAAACTTAGCTAAATAAAAGTTTTCTTTGAAAAATACTTAAAAACACTTTCTCCACAACATAGTTTTTATCTTTTCAAAAAAAAAATTGTTTTTCAAAAATAGTTTTAAAATTAAACTTCGTCTTCCACTCCCCCTTACTTAATGCCAAAAAAAATTTAATTAAGTAATTTTTGGTTTGGGAATCTTAGAGTCCAAGCATGTAAATCAAAAACATAAAGATATTTAATTAAGTTATTTATTTTCCATCTCACTCATTGTATGTTATCAAGCATATTCAACTTATGAGTGTGTGTGGGACGGAGTTAAATTGATTTAACTTTGAAAAATATTTATGATATTGAAGTATATTTCAAAAATAATTATTAAGTTTGAATTTGAGGATTTCAAAATGTTGAAAAAATATTTAAATTTCATAATTAGATTTGAATTTGAAAATATTTATATTTGGATAATTCAATTTTAAATTTACTTTGATTAAAAATTAATTGAAATTAATTATCCTTTTAAGATTAATTATGATATAAAAATAATTAAATTTATGATTTAAAAATAATTATAATTTAATTATGATTTGAAAGTAATTAATATTTTGAAATTTTAAAATAATTATAATTTAATTATGTTAATAATCAAATAATCAGGATTTTTGAAATTCATTATAATTTTAAATAAGATTTGGAAATTAATTAAATAATATTTTAACATTAAGATTAAGATTTTAAAATTAATTAGAAATTACAATTAAGATTAATTAAGATTTTGAAATTAATTAGAAATTACAAATACGATTAATTAAGATTTTGAAATTAATTAAGTTAACTTAATTGAATTAATTTTAATTAATTTGGGTTTAGTTAACTACTTTATATTTTAAATCTAAATTCATCTCACCTTGTTTTTAGATTTTCAAACAGGGAACCTTAATAATTTTGTGAGATGGTTAATTTAATCTTCAATTTAAATTCCAATCTAAGCGTTGATTTACATTTGAGTTAGACTCATGTTTTACAATCAGTCCATTAAATATGCATTTCAAAGATTTGCTTCCAGGCTGTGGCGAGGCACTAGGCCTTCTTGGGTATGGGATCATCCACCACTTCTAGACAAATCCTTTCAAAGAAACTGGATATTTAATTTCTTTTTTGAAACCCCTAGGTCTAATTAGTTAAGTGTAAACCATGCCTAGGTCCTTCTCTAGCCTAGTCTAAGCATGAATAATAAAAAATAATAAACCAAACATCATACAATTCTATTTTATAATAAAAAATAGTCTTTTTATTGGCTCCCCCTAGACCATAGCCTTGATAAGGTCTATCAAGGTAATGAATATGATCCTTGAGAATCCAATATTGACCAAGTCTAACTTGATTGATCAAGTTTGACTTGGGGACCCATGCTTGGACTAAATTTCTATTTGAGCATTTTACTAAAAATAAATAAGATTTAAATTTATGTTTAGCCTTAAATCCAAGTCCGAATCGATTGTAAACGACTCTTTGTTTTCCAAGAATCAGATTAAGATTCTTGGAACCCAACGTGAATCATTCCAACATGTCCTTAAGTTCTTTAACTTGAGTTTTCAAATTGGAATTTTCTTCCTCAAGTTGTTGGACTTGAGTTGAACTTCCATTTTGAACTGACTCAGTCAAAGGACTTAGTTTAGTTTCTTCCTTAAGGATTGTTACCTCCTTTTGGAGTGACTTGACCCGGATGTTGGATTTGGCCAATTTCTTTAATAAATATGAAACTAAATTTTGTAAATCATCTACGTTAGTACCAAAAATTAGAGAGCTTACAATGTGATTAGGTCCTTCAGAAATGGATACGGATCCGTGGTTTCTCTCATATTTAGTTTCTGATTCGCTCTCGATATCAGACTCGAACTCGGTTTCTGTAATGTACGCTTGTACGGTAGAGCAAGGTAGCTTGCTTGCTTATGTTCTTCTTCAGAGGGCTCTTCAGAGGACTCAGACCACGTTGCTTTCAAGGACTTCCTTTTTCGTTGCTTCTGGTTCGGACACTCCAACTTGTAGTGTCCCTTCTGGTTGCAACCGTAGCAGGTAACTCCAGACTTGGCCTTCGTCTTTGATTGAGTCACCTTCTTCTTTTTGAACATTTTTCGTATTAGGTTGACGAGTTCAGCTGCTATCTCGTCATCGTTGTCATCTGAGTTCGGTTCATCTTTGGACTCGGGTTGGGTTCTGCGCTTTGCTTTTGGTTCCCGCGTTCTGCTTGTTCCTGCAATCAGAGCTATACCTTTCTCGGCTGAACGTGCATTAGTCTATTCGTGCAATTCAAATTCTGAAAATAGCTCGTCTAATCTAATTAAAGAAAGGTCCTTGGATACTTTGTAAGCATCTACCATGGATGCCCACAAGGTATTCCTCGGAAAAGCATTAAGTGCATACCTTATTACATCGCAGTTCTCCACTTTCTATCCAATCGCGTGAAGTCCGTTCAGTAGATCTTTTATGCGAGCATGAAGTTGGCTCGCTGACTCACCTTCCTACATTTTTATATTGTATAATTTATTCAAGATTAGATCTCTTTTACTTACCTTCGTGTTAGAAGCCCCTTCGTGGAGCTCGATTAGCTTTTCCCATAGATCTTTGGCGCTTAAGAACGAGCCGACTCGATTCAATTCTTCTTTGGTTAAGCCGCATTGAAGAGTTTGTGTTGCTTTTGCATTGGCATCAATTTCTTACGAGTTGGTGCATCCCATTTGTCGCAGGGGACAAGTGCTCCGGTGCTGTCAACTGGTAGGGAGAAGCCCATTTAAATGATGATCCACATCTCGAGTTGGGTTTGGAGGTAGTATTCCATTCGGCCCTTCCAGTAGCCAAAATCTTCGCCGAAGAAAAGAGGCGGGCGAGCTGTGCTGTAGCCTTCTTGGTGGGCCATTAAAATAAGAATCTCGCACACAAAAAATAAAAAGAAACAAATGTCTTAAGACTTGGTCTTGGATTAGTAATGCGGGAGAAAAATAAAAATAATAATTTACTAATTTTAAAAATAATAATAATAAATTAATAAAATATAAAAAAAATATTATTACAAATTTTTAAAAATGCGATATTTCGCTAATATCTACCACTAGTGAAAAGATGAAAATGAATTTTTCAAAAATAGTTTTGGAGGGAAAAAATGAAAGGCGTACCGATTCAGAATAAGAATGCTCGAATGATAGTTGTACCGATTCAGAACGATCCCGCTCTGATACCAATTGTAGGATCGAAAGCTCTAGATGGGGGTGAATAGCGCTCGTGGCTAATTCATTCGTTTAGAGTAAAACACGCAGCGGAAAATAAAATACACAATGTAAATACCAAGATTTTACTTGGTTTGGAGCCTGTGGCAACTCCTACTCCAAGGCTTGCATGTAAAAGTGCTTTCGATGGACAATCATACGAAATAGTACAAAATGATTATAATTGTAGTACAAGGAACTTCTAAATAAAAATAATACCAACAGCTCTATCTGATAAAATCTCCAGAAGAAACGTCATCGGAGCTTTCGGGCATCGTGGAAGCATTTTCTGAGCAGCTCGAAGAAGCGGAAGTTGTTCATTATGTTATACTGAAGCTTCTGGTCGAGGCTACATTTATAGGCTATTCCGGGCACCCGGAACCCCTCCGGGTGCCTGGACCACGTGGTTTGGTCACTCCGCGTGTGTCACATCAGCTTGTAGATAACTTTTGGATTGGGTTCCGGGTGCCCGGACCACGTGGTTTGGTCACTCCGCGTGTGTCACATCAGCTTGTAGATAACTTTTGGATTCCGGGCGCCCGGACCAACTTTCTCTAGCCCTTATTTTTTGTAAAACAAAGTTAGTTCAGGCAAAAACAATAAACGTATAATATGAAATTATAACAACCTCTGACTGTCCGGTTATGACTTTAAGTTTCATCGAACCGACGCCTACTGTTCCCTCACCGGAGAATGTGTCCTCACCTACTCCTCTCAGGAGAGTTTACCTGTTGCCAGATCGGTCCTCCAGACTGACTGGACTTTCTGCCTAGGGCTACCATCCCCTAGGACCTAAGATTATCACCCCCTACAATATTCTTCAGCGTAGGGTTACCACCCCCTAGGACCAAGGGTTACCACCCCCTAGGGTTTTCCACCCGCCTAGAATCTACTAGGACTTTTTCTTAAGATAACTTAGGACTTTTCTACAAGTTCAATGAACCTTGTTAGATAACAAGATAACTTAACTTTGAACCCTTTGACATAATCAAAGCACAAGTTCGATCGTCAGATGCTTCCCACATAGGAAATGAGCCGGGTTGCTGCTTTATCTTGTGATTCCTCTATTAAATCAAGTTCCATAAGGCGTCAATCCGTATTGTTGTCATCATAAAGCCTTCTTCGATCATATTCCACTCCAACTTCAATCGGAATCACTGCTTCGTCCCCATAAACCAGGTGAAAAGGAGTAATTATTGTGGCTTCTCAAGGAGTGGTATGATATGCCCACAATACATTGGGTAATTCATTTACCCAGCTATCACCAACGTGAGCTAATTTAGTTTTGAGTCCTCTGATAATTTCCCTGTTGGTTACTTCAGCTTGTCCATTACTCTATGGATACGCCATAGAGGTAAAAACTTGTGTGATGCTATAATCAGAACATCATTTTTTAATTTTTCAACCCTGAAATTGTCTTCCATTATCAAAAACTTTTTTGTGGGGAATGCTAAATCTGCAAATAATATGCTGCCATAGAAATTTAATAACTGCACGTTCAGTAATTCTGGCCAATGGTTCTACTTCTACCCATTTAGAAAAATAATCAACAGCTACTAATAAGAACTTCCTTTGAGCAAGTGCAAGAGGAAAAGACTCCACTATATCCATGCTCCATTGATCAAAAGAACAAGATACTATAGAAGTCTTCAATAGTTTAGTAGGAAGATGGGGGATATTTTGATGTTTCTGACAAGATAAACAAGTTCTCACAAGTTGAGCAGCATCTTCTTGTAAAGTAGGCCAAAAATATCCAACTAATAATATCTTTCTAGCAAGAGATCAACCTCTCATATGGCTACCACAAGAACCTTGATGTATTTCTTGTAGGATATACTGTATGTCATCCGATCCAACACATTTGAGTAGAGGAATAGAGAAGGCCCTTTTATATAAGTGATCTCCGATCATAGTGTATTGGCTTGCTCTTTTCTTGAATACCCTAGCTTGTTCTGTATCAGTGGGTAGAATTGCTTGTCGTAAAAATAAAATGATAGGTGTTCTCCAATCACTCTGGATTTCTAGATTAGCATGTTGCTCAATACAATATATTAATAATATTTGCTCCACTGATCTATTCAAATTCTATGGCAGAAGCTAGTTTAGCTAATTCATCTACTGCTTGATTGTCTGTTCGGGGGATTTTCTTTACATTTACTTCATGAAATTCAACTTTCAATTTGTTAAATTTCTCTGAATATAGCTTGAGTCTTTCATTGCTAATTCCAAAGTTACCTGTTAATTGTTGTGTTGCTAATTGAGAATCAGAATGAATTACCACACGAGTGTTAGGATTTATACTAAAAGCCTAGCTTTTGGTATAAACATTTATCTAGAAATAAGAATCACATTGGCCAAATGTCTACATTTACGATAAATGTAGTTTCTCAATTAATTTATATTGTAGATAACATGGTGTGTGGTGTCACACACAGAAGATCACGTTATCGGTTCCTTATAAATTATAAACAGTAGCTCACGACCAAGATGGAAAGGAACAAACCATTGGAAGGTCGTAGTGTAGTTAGGTGTTAGTTTATCTTAACTATATAATTACACTAGTACACTTAGAGTGTATTGAGTAGGACCATTTGAGGTCGTTCCTTTTATACTGACTTTATGAAGGAACAAAGACCTCAGTTATTATGGAAGTGTGTGCTCTTAATCCTAATATAATAACAAGCACATATATTTGATATTTATTTCTTTAATTTATCAATGGGTGAGATTTAGTTCGATAAATCAATAAGCCCGATAAGTTGGGAAATGATATCACTTATAGTGTGTGTTGTTGATTATAGAAGGAAACTGTGTCCTATTGATCTAGGTTGAGAATGTCCCCAAGAGGAGTTCATAAGGATTGTCATGTTAAACCCTGCAGGTGGACTTAGTCCGACATGACGATGAAGTTGAGTGGTACTACTCTTGGAGCTAGATATTAATTAAGTGAGTTGTCAGTAACTTACTTAATTAGTGGACATTTGTTATCTTAAACACAGGGAGACTAACACACTCATAATAAGAAGGAGCCCAAAATGTAATTTGGGATTGGTGCGGTAGTTTAATAATAGTTCTCTAGTGGAATGAATTATTATTGATAAAATTAAGTTGTGTGTTCGGGGCGAACACGGGATGCTTAATTTTATCGGGAGACCAAAATCAATTCCCCCTCTCGGTCCCTATCGTAGCCTCTTAATTATAGACTACTATACCCACCTATACCCACCTTCTTACCCATCCCATAGGGGCCGGCCAAGCTAGCTTGGAGACCAAGCTAGGGCCGGCCAAAGTTTGGTTCATGGGTGCTTCAAGGTGGTCGGCCCTAGCTTGGGTTCAAGCTTGGTGTGGCCAGCCCAAATTAAAATAAAAGGATTTTTATTTTTTAAAATTTTTCTTATGTGGATAACATGATTTAAAAGAGAGTTTAAAAATTTAAATCTTTCATTTTATAAGATTCTACAAAAGATTAAGAGAAGAGCTAAATCTCTTTCCTTATTTGTAGATTAAAAGGTTGATTTTAATTTTGGTAAAAACTTTCCTTTTAACCATGTTCATGATTTAAAAGAAAGTTTAAAAAATTAATAATTCTCTTTTATTAGTTTCTACAAAAGATTAAGAAAAGATTTGATATCTTTCCTTATTTGTAGATTGAAAGGAGATTTTAATTTTTAGAGATAACTTTCCGGAAATTATCCACATGTTTAAAGAAAGATTTAATTTATAAAATTTCCTTTTAACCAATCATGAAGGGATAAAAATTATTGGAGAAATTTTTTATAAAATTTCCGGAAGCAAATAAGGAAGTTTTAATTTGTGTTTAAAATTTTTATTTGCTTGGAGTTTTGGTGTGGCCGACCATTATAGTAATGAGAAGAAAAATTATTTTTAATTAAATAAATTTTTATTTTTCATGGCAAAAGAATTAAGGAAGTTTTTATTAAAATTTTCTTATTTGCCAAGACCAAGGATTATAAAAGAGGAGGTAGAGGAGCCTTCATGGGTGAACAACCTCTATTCTTTTTCTCCCTCTCTTCCTTGGTTTTGGTGGCCAGCCCTATTTCTCTCCTCTCCTCTTGTTGGTCGAAATCTATCTTCTTGGTGGAGCTCTTGTTTGTGGCCGGATCAAGGAAGGAGAAGAAGAAGAGAAAGCAAGCCTCGTCTCTAGCATCCCTTGGAGCATTGGTGGTGGTCGAAATTCTTCATCCTTGAAGAAATTTATTGTGACCGAAATCTAGAAGAAAGAAGGAAGGTGGAAAGGTGGTTCTCATCTCGGAAGATCGTTGCCCACACAACGTCCGAGGTTAGAAGAGGAATACGGTAGAAAATCAAGAGGTCTTTGTCTTCAAAAGAAAGGTATAACTAGTAATGTTTTTCCGCATCATGCTAGTTTTATTTCTTTGTAAAAATACCAAATACAAGAGGCATGCGATTCTAGTATTTCGAATTTATTTTCGATGTTGTGTTCTTTTGTTTTTCTTTTTCCTTGTGATTTGATTATTTTTTTTGGTTAACCTAATGTTATTTAAGGAAATTAAATATTAGTTTTCCTTAAAAGATTTTGTCTAGTCGATGGTGGTTGCTCCCATATCCAAGAAGGTCATGTGCCTCGCCACGTCAGTACTGGAAGCCAATTTTAGAAATTAATATTTAATAGAATTAATAACCTAGGTGATTTGGATCGAAAGTGTTAAGTTCCGCAGGAGATCCAAGTCTAAACCTAAAAGAACAAATAAATTAAACTTTGGATCAAACGTGTTAAGTTCCACAGGCGATCCAAGTTTAATTTAAAAGAACACATGGTAGCTAGGAAAAGGTTCAGACCTTTGTACAAAATTTTTGTACAGTGGAACCATTAGGTTTTCCGAGTAGCAACCAACAATTGGTATCAGAGCAAGGGTTTTGCCTCTGTGTATTTGGTATTAGTTTAATTATGCACATGTCATACATAATTTAGGCAGGTTAATAGTAGGATGTGCTAACTTTGTGGATGCAGGATCCAACTATTATGACTTATAGTTATTATGTGTGTGATTGGACCCTTGGACATGTCAAGGGCATTTTATTGTGTGTACATGATTGTATTATAAAATACAGCAGGAGCTGTATTTAGTTTTATTAGGATTTTATTTTTTTTTGATCTAGTTACATGTACATTCCTTTTATGGAATATAGGATCGATGGATGTAAATTTTATTTTATGTTCGATCTAGTTTACATGTACATTCCTTCGAGGAATATAGGATTGAAAAATGTAAAATTTTATTTATGTCGCGGATCGAATCTTGCAAGGCGTGGAACCTTTTGAGGACCAGAGGCGCAGCGGAACAAGGAGCAAGATGGATGCGACAACTAGACCCGGTGGCGGTGGCCAAAGATGACAGCAGCTAGGGTTGGCGACACACGGAGGACAACAATAGATAAAAGCCATAATAGTTGAAAATTAATTTTTCTATTTATTGCTTTTTATGTTGTGTTGTGTGTGCTTGTTAGTATGCATGCTAAGTAGGCTAGCATAGTCAAAATTCCTCACTTTAAATAACTAAGTGGGAGAGGGATTTATTTTTAAATAAATTCCACGATCTCCATTACTGGTTTATAAGTGATGCAACAAGCTTGCGCGTTGGCTCTGAGTGCCTTCCTCCATATCAGATGAGCTTGTTTGCAGATCACTAGCTTAAACTTCCATTTTGGATGACTATAGGAAGTTAATTAAGAGCGTGTGTTTTTCCCCATCGGAAGGGGCACAATCTTATTAATGGACTTAGTGTCAAGTAATGGTATACACTTAGGCACGTCTAATAGTATCCTCCCCATCGGAGTCACTGCTATTGTTTGTGTGACCGAAGAAAGCCAACTATTAATTTATCAAATAAATAGGTTGACAAGATAATAAAATTAAAACTCCTCTTACAAATGTTTGATTTTGTATACGTCCACACTATCATGGCATACAAAATTTACGGTGTTTGAGGTAATTTTATTTTGTCATGAAGATTTATTGACAAGATAATTAATAGGTAAAACCCTCCTCGTACAAATGTTTAAATTTTGTATACGTCCACACTATCGTGGCATGCAAAATTCACGGTGTTTGAGGTGTTGGTGAATTTAAATAATATTGTTTGAGGAATCAATGTTATTTTAAATTCAAAAAGTTCTGACCAAATATTTGATCAAAGACAGATCAACTATTAATTTTATTCGTCATAAAGTAAAGTTGACGAGATAATAAAATTAATGGATAAAATCTCCTCTTTGATTTTGTATACGCCCACACTATCGTGGCATACAAAATTCATAGGGATTTTTAAAAGAATTGATCTTGACCAAATATTTTTGTGATTCTTAGGATTTAAAATGTTTGTCAATCCCCTAGTTGTTATACTATAGAAAAGACTTAGTAGTCCCAATTGTAATGATTGGAAATAAGACTTGGACATTAAGGTAGACTGTCTTCTTAGAACTAAGAACAATTTAGGTATATTTAATTCATTAGTTGAAACATGTTTAGTGGTGTTATCTACCAGAACCTGGAGTGTAGATACAGATGCCATTAATCATGTCTGTAATTTATTGCAGGGTTCCAGGAAACCCGACAACTAAATGAAAATAAAAACACCGTCCACATGGGCACTACTGCAAAAGTAGCAGCTGTTGCAGTGGGAGAGGTTTATTCTCTAATAGGAATAAAATATGGATTATTAGAAATTGTCTTTACATACTAAGTTTAGAAAGAACCTGATTTCAGTTTCTAAACTATTATAGAATAGATATTGTGTCTATTTTGATAACAAAGTTGTTATCAAGAAAAATAGGAAAGTTGTCTATTCTGGTATGTTGGTTGACAATTTATAATCCAATAACTCCCATGATGTAACAAATGGAAATTAGTAACACACCTTCTAACTTTAAGAGAAAGCAACCTTCGGAAAAGAACCAATTATATCTTTGGCATATAAGGCTAGGTTATATTAACTTGAGTAGGATTCATTGGTAGCTGATGAACTTTTAGGTTCATTAGTAGTGGAAATCTTTCCAACCTGCGAGACTTACTTGGAAGGAAAAATAACCAAGAAGCTTTTAAGTCTAAGGGGTATGGAGCCAAAGATATGTTGGAATTGTTTCATTCTGATTTGTATGATCCTATGACTATCCAGACAAGAGGTATATCGAATATTTCATCTATTTTATAGACAACTATTCAAGATACAAATACATTTACTTAATGTGCCACAAGACTAAGTGCTTTGATTAGTTCAGAGAGTACAAGGCTGATGCGGAGAAACATCAAAGTAAAAGTATCAAGACACTACGGTGAGATCGTAGTGGCAAGTACCTCTTGGGAGAATTTAGGAGTCACTTATCAAAAGTAGGGATTCAATCCCAACTAACTGCACCTGGTACACCCCTACAGAATGGTGTAGAAAAAGGAAGGTATAGGACTCTTATGGAAATAAGTAGATGATGAGTTATTTGGAAAATTACCAAATTCATTTTAAGGATATACTCTGGAAACAGAAGTGAACATAGTACCTTCCAAAGTCAGAACTCTCTACTCATATAGAATTGCTAAATAGGCATAAGCCTATTTTGAAGCATATTCGGATTCGGGTAGTCCAGCACATATGCTGAAGAGAGACAATGATAAGTTGGAAAGGAATTCACTTGTTTGTAAGTTATCCTAGAGAAATGAATGTAGGTTTATAGTCTTAAAAATCAGAAGGTCATTGTTAGCATCAATGATCGATTTTTAGAAAAGGACTATGTAATAAACTATAAGCCCATAAGTAAATTTGTTCTTAAAGAAATTATAAAGGACATGTCTAATCAAGTACCAACTCTACAAGATGAAATATCACAAGAAACTGCAACACATATCACAATTGATACACAATTATAGACAGTACATCATCATAGTGGGAGGGTTGTCAAACAACCAAAAGGATTCATGTTTTGGGAAAGTTTTTGGACTTGATCCCAAATGAACATGAGTCTGATCCCGAAAATATGATGAAGCACTCCAAAATAAAGATACAGCATCTTGGCAAAGAGCAATGAATACAGAATTAGAATATATGTATTCTAATCAAATCTGGAAGCTTGTAGAACCACCAGATGTTGTAAAAGCCATTGGGTGAAAATATGTCTACAATAGGAAAAGATGGATAAACAGGAAGGTGGAAACTTTCAAAGCAAGGCTTGATGAAAAAGGAAACTTTTTCACTGGTAGTCATGCTTAAGTCTATCCGGATTCTTTTATCTATTTAGCAAGTGGATGTCAAGACAACATTCTTTAATGGAAGTCTTGAAAAAAGCATCCATACAAAACAACCAGAAGGGTTCATTGTAAAGGGCAAAGAGCATTTTGTGTGCAAGCTCAATCAGTCTATGGACTGAGGCAAAACTTCAAGGTCTTGGAACATCCGATTTATCAAAGGAATCCTGACCTATGGATTTATTTAGTAACCGGATAAGTCTTGTGTATACAAAAGGTGTGATGGAAACGTGATGATATTTCTTGTACTATACGTAGATAATATTTTTGGTAGTTGGAAACAATATCAAAATGTTGTCAGAAGTAAGGGTATGGTTGTCCAAACAATTCGATATGAAGGACTTGGGAGAATGAATATATTCTTGGGATCAAAGTAATAAGGGATCGCAAGAAAAGAATATTTTAATTATCCCAAGCTTCATATATCAAAAAAAAAATCCTTGCTCATTTTAAGCATGCAAAACTCCAAGAAAGGTTTCTTACCTTTTTAGCATGGAGTAACTTTATCTAAAGAAATGTCTCCGTAGACATCAAAGGAGATAAAGGACATGAAGGCAGTTCCTTATGCTTCGGCTGTGGGAAGCCTAATGTATGCAATACTGTGTACGAGACTAAATATCTATTTTGCCGTGGGCATAGTTATTAGATATCAAAGCAACTCTGGACAAGGACATTGATCTGCGGTAAAGCATATATTGAAGTACCTTAGAGGCACTAGAGATTATATGCTAGCTTATAAGGCAGATAATTTGTTTCCTGTGGGTTGCATGGATTTTAACATCCAATCGGAAAGGGACAATAGTAAGTCAACATCGGGGTTTTGTGTTTACTTTAGGAGGTAAATTCATAACTATAGAAGAGTGATAAGCATAGGTGTTTTTCTGGACTCCACCATAGAAGCTTAGTATATGGCAAGCCTCTGAGGTAGCCATAAAAGCTGAATGACTCAATAACCTCAAGATAAACTTAGATATGATTTCTGGTTTGTCCAAAGATTATTACAATTTATTGTAATAATATTGGTGCAGTAGCAAACTCGAAGAAACCATAAGTCTATAAGGCAAGTAAACACAATAGAGCGCAAGTACCACCCAATACAAACGAGGAAAAGTTGTTGCTGCCTAGATTGCATTAGATGATGACCTATAGATCTTTTCACTAAGGCCCTTAAGGCAAGACTTTTGAAATGTTGGGAATCAGATGTATGGCAGCAGATATGACAGCTTAGTCTTTTAGTATAAGTGAGAGATTGTTAGGATGTATACTAAAAGCCTAGCTTTTGGTATAAATATTTATCTAGAAATAAGAATCACATTGGTCAAATGTCTACATTTACGATAAATGTAGTTGCTCAATTAATTTATATTGTAGATAACATGGTGTGTGGTGTCACACACAGAAGATCATGTTATCGGTTCCTTATAAATTATAAACAGTAGCTCACGACCAAGATTGAAAGGAACAAACCATTGGAAGGTCGTAGTGTAATTAGGTGTTAGTTTATCTTAACTATATAATTACACTAGTACACTTAGAGTGTATTGAGTAGGACCATTTGAGGTCGTTCCTTTTATACTGACTTTATAAAGAAACAAAGACCTCAGTTATTATGGAAGTGTGTGCTCTTAATCCTAATATAATAACAAGCACATATATTTGATATTTATTTCTTTAATTTATCAATGGGTGAGATTTAGTTCGATAAATCAATAAGCCCGATAAGTTGGGAAATGATATCACTTATAGTGTGTGTTGTTGATTATAGAAGGAAACTGTGTCCTAGTGATCTAGGTTGAGAATGTCCCCAAGAGGAGCTCATAAGGATTGCCATGTTAAACCCTGCAGGTGGACTTAGTCCGACATGACGATGAAGTTGAGTGGTACTACTCTTGGAGCTAGATATTAATTAAGTGAGTTGTCAGTAACTTACTTAATTAGTGGACATTTGTTATCTTAAACACAGGGAGACTAACACACTCATAATAAGAAGGAGCCCAAAATGTAATTTGGGATTGGTGCGGTAGTTTAATAATAGTTCTCTAGTGGAATGAATTATTATTGATAAAATTAAGTTGTGTGTTCGGGGCGAACACGGGATGCTTAATTTTATTGGGAGACCAAAACCAATTCCTCCTCTCGGTCCCTATCGTAGCCTCTTAATTATAGAATACTATACCCACCTATACCCACCTTCTTACCCATCCCATAGGGGTCGGCCAAGCTAGCTTGGAGACCAAGCTAGGGCCGACCAAAGTTTGGTTCATGGGTGCTTCAAGGTGGCCGGCCCTAGCTTGGGTTCAAGCTTGGTGTGGCCGGCCCAAATTAAAATAAAAGGATTTTTATTTTTAAAATTTTTCTTATGTGGATAACATGATTTAAAAGAGAGTTTAAAAATTTAAATCTTTCCTTTTATAAGATTCTACAAAAGATTAAGAGAAGAGCTAAATCTCTTTCCTTATTTGTAGATTAAAAGGTTGATTTTAATTTTGGTAAAAACTTTCCTTTTAATCATGTTCATGATTTAAAAGAAAGTTTAAAAAATTAATAATTCTCTTTTATTAGTTTCTACAAAAGATTAAGAAAAGATTTGATATCTTTCCTTATTTGTAGATTGAAAGGAGATTTTAATTTTTAGAGATAACTTTCCGGAAATTATCCACATGTTTAAAGAAAGATTTAATTTATAAAATTTCCTTTTAACCAATCATGAAGGAATAAAAATTATTGGAGAAATTTTTTATAAAATTTGCGGAAGCAAATAAGGAAGTTTTAATTTGTGTTTAAAATTTTTATTTGCTTGGAGTTTTGGTGTGGTCGGCCATTATAGTAATGAGAAGAAAAATTATTTTTAATTAAATAAATTTTTCTTTTTCATGGCAAAAGAATTAAGGAAGTTTTTATTAAAATTTTCTTATTTGCCAAGACCAAGGATTATAAAAGAGGAGGTAGAGGAGCCTTCATGGGTGAACAACCTCTATTCTTTTTCTCCCTCTCTTCCTTGGTTTTGGTGGCCGGCCCTATTTCTCTCCTCTCCTCTTGTTGGCCGAAACCTATGTTCTTGGTGGAGCTCTTGTTTGTGGCCGGATCAAGGAAGGAGAAGAAGAAGAGAAAGCAAGCCTCGTCTCTAGCATCCCTTGGAGCATTGGTGGTGGCCGAAATTCTTCATCCTTGAAGAAATTTATTGTGGCCGAAATCTAGAAGAAAGAAGGAAGGTGGAAAGGTGGTTCTCATCTCGGAAGATCGTTGCCCACACAACGTCCGAGGTTAGAAGAGGAATACGGTAGAAGATCAAGAGGTCTTTGTCTTCAAAAGAAAGGTATAACTAGTAATGTTTTTCCGCATCATACTAGTTTTATTTCTTTGTAAAAATACCAAAAACAAGAGGCATGCGATTCTAGTATTTCGAATTTATTTTCGATGTTGTGTTCTTTTGTTTTTCTTTTTCCTTGTGATTTGATTATTTTTTTTTGTTGACCTAATGTTATTTAAGGAAATTAAATATTAGCTTTCCTTAAAAGATTTTGTCTAGTCGGTGGTGGATGCTCCTATATCCAAGAAGGCCATGTGCCTCGCCACGTCAGTACTGGAAGCCAATTTTAGAAATTAATATTTAATAGAATTAATAACCTAGGTGATTTGGATCGAAAGTGTTAAGTTCCACAGGAGATCCAAGTCTAAACCTAAAAGAACAAATAAATTAAACTTTGGATCAAACGTATTAAGTTCCGCAGGCGATCCAAGTTTAATTTAAAAGAACACATGGTAGCTAGGAAAAGGTTCAGATCTTTGTACAAAATTTTTGTACAGTGGAACCATTAGGTTTTCCGAGTAGTAACCAACAACGAGCAGTTCCCACATGCTTGGCAGCCTGTAAACCTACTATCAATGCTTCATATTCGGCCTCATTGTTGGTGACTCTATAATTCAATCTAACAGATAGCTATATTTGATCTTCTCTAGGAAATATAAGAAGAATCCCTATTCCACTACATTGTCGGGTAGAAGACCCATCCACATAGATGATCCAGGTTTCCTCTATTTCTGGACTTGGTATTTCTATTATGAAATCTGCCAAAGCTTGAGCTTTGATGGTTGCCCGAGGTTGATACTATATATCATATTCACTAAGTTCGATCGCCCACTTGATCAATCTTTCAGATGCTTCTGGGTTAATGAGTACCCGACCAAGAGTGTTGTTAGTCAATACCATAATTGGGTGTGACAGAAAATAAGGACGTAATCTCCGAGCTGCTAAAACCAATCCATAAGCTAACTTCTCGAGTGTCGTATATCGACACTCTACTCCTTTTAATAAATGACTAAAAAATACACAGGTAACTGTTTTTTCTCTTCATGCCTCACTAATACATAACCCACAACATGATCGTTGGATGATAAGTACATCCATAAAGTCTCCTACTACTGGTTTAGTTAATACAAGGAGAGTAGACAAATATTCTTTCAGCTCCTCAAACGCCTTACTGCAGTCCTCATCCCATTAAAATGTAGTTGCTTGTCGAAGTATTTTAAAGAAGGGGAGACCCCGATTGGCCGACTGAGAGATGAAGCGGGACAAGGCGGTAATCCTCTATGTTAATTTTGTGCTTTCTTTAGGTTTCGTGGAGGAGTCATGTCTTGTAGTGCTTTCACCTTGATGGGATTGACTTTTATTCCCCGCTCGATCACCATGTATCCCAGGAACTTCCCACTCTTGGCCCCAAATAAATATTTGTTAGGATTAAGCTTGAGTCCATACCTCCTCAGGGTCCTACAAGTTTATTCGATATCAACACATAAACTAGAAGTCCGCATAGATTTAATAAGAATATCATTCACATAAACTTCCATATTTCTCCAATCTGCTTCTGAAAAATCTTGTTTATAAACCTCTGATAAGTAGTTCTTGCATTCTTTAGACCAAAAGGCATAACATTGTAATAATAAGTACCTTCAGCAGTTATAAAGCTAACCTTTCCTGATCTGTCTTAGCGAGTGGAACTTGATGATACCCTTGATAGACGTCCAATATACTAATAAATTTGTATCCTGCCGTGGAATCCATCACTTGATCTATACAGGGTAGAGGATAATAGTCCTTCGGGCAAGCCTTGTTGAGATCCCTGAAATCACTATATCCTCGCCACTTATTACCTGGCTTAGAAATCAAAACGACATTAGCCAGCCAGTTTGGAAATTGTAGTTCCCGAATATATCTAGCATCCAACAATTTATCCACCTCTTCCTTGATAATTTTGTTCTGATCAGCTTCAAAATCCCTTTTCTTTTGTTTGACCGGCCGAGCATCTGGATATACATGAAGAGCGTGCTCCATAACCATTGATGCTACACCTTTCACCTCCTTAGGTGTCCAGGCAAACACATCACTATTTTTCATCAGGCATTTGACCAAGTCTTCCTTGAGATCATGTAACACCCATAGGATCCCTAATGATTTCATATAAATTGTTGCATGAATTAGAATAGGCCTTATGTGGATTTTTCCAAAATAAAAGAAAAATAGAACCAAAAAGAGGCATGACCAAGGTTTGAACCTTGGACCTCTTGTTAGATGAATGTATGTGATAACCAGTAGCACCAGCAAGGGTGTGCTATTAGAAAGAGGAGGGGAATGATAGTTAAAGGTAGGGAAGGTGAAGACTCCCTTCACTTAGGAGGAAAAGTTTGAGTTTTCTTCTTCTTCCTCCAATGAAAAGTTTAAGTTGTCTTCTTCCTTTCATTAGAATGAATAGGAATAAAGAGCTAAGGGAAGAAAAGATCATTTCTTTTCTTCTCCTCATTGAGAATAAATAGGAAAATGGGAAAGGAAAACTTCATTTTTGCTTCCCTCTTCCTCCTTCCTCCTCCTCTCCACCGAAATCAAGCCCTCCTTCCTCACCATTGCCGAACCAAGCTAAGGTCTCCTTCCTAGGAAAGCTTCACAAGACAAGGGTATTCTCTTAGTAAATCAAGCAAGGGGATGTAAGTATTCCCCTCACCTGCAGTACAAGTAGCTTCTACATGTTTCTATGCTTAAAGAATTCTTGAAAACCTAGGATCTTACCTTATAGATTTTGGCCAAGATGAGAAAATAAGGTTAAGAGGCCATCTATGATTTCTAGAGGTCTTCATGATTTATGTTGGTTAAAAACTTGGAACCATGTACCTAATAGGTTTCGGCCAAGAAGAGATAAAGGGCTTAGAGAAAATTTAAAACCTAAATCATGCCTGCTTATGATTCCTCATGGTATGACATCTATTATATGATGTTAGTTTAAAGTCTTTCATGCTATATATTGCTTAGAAATTAGATTCATGCTTTTAAGGTTTCGGCTAAGAAGAGATAAAAAGGAATTAAAGGAAATTAGAAACCTAACTATGTTTGCTTATGATTCCTTATGATGTATAACCACTATAGGATGTTAGTGTGAAGTTTTTATGTTTTATGTTGCTAAAAAATCTAGATCATGCTCCCTTAAAGTTTCGGCCATGAAAGAATAAAAAGGATTAAGGAAACTTTAGAAACCTAACTATGCTTGCTATGATTCCTTATGATGTGTAACCCATTATATGTTGTTAGTTTAAAGTTTTTCATGCTTTATATTGCTTAGAAACTAGCACCATACTCTTAGGGTTTCGGCCAAGAAGAGATAAAGGGATTAAGGGAAATTTAAGACCTAAACTATGCTAGCTTGTGGTTCCTCATGATGTGCAATCCATTATATGATGTTAGTTTAAGGTCTTCATGCTTAAATGTTGCTTGAATAACCCATAATCATGTTTGTATGTTTCGGCTAAGGTTTGGAAATTAGGGTTAGGAGTTCATTTATGCTTGCTAAGAGTCTCACTTGCTATGTTATATATGGTGTGATCTTAGTTAAAGTTTCATGCTTAAATGTTGCTTAAATAACCCATAATCATGTTTGTATGTTTCAGCCAAGGTTTGGAAATTAGGGTTAGGAGCTCATTTATGCTTGCTAAGAGTCTCACTTGCTATGTTATATATGGTGTGATCTTAGTTAAAGTTTCATGCTTAGATGTTGCTTGCAAAACCTAGAACCATAGCTTGTAAGTTTCGGCCACACTAAGAAAGCTAGGGTTTATGTTATGTGCACTTCATGCCATCACGTTATGACTTTCTATGATATGCTATGTGTTAGGTGCACTTATGCCATCATGTTATGATTCCTATAATATGTTATTTGTCATGTGCACTTCATGCCATCATGTTATGACTCTGCATGTTATGCTAAATGCTATGTGCACCTTATGACATCATGTTATGTTTATGCAAGGCTTATGTAAGATGAAAGGCTAAGAGATGCTTCCCTTAAGTTGGGATTAAGAGCACTCTTCATGATAGCCTAAGAGATGCTTCCCTTAAGTTGGGACTAAGAGCACTCTTCATGATATGACAAGAAACAGGATATGCTATGATATGACAAGAAACATGATATGCTATGCTATGACAAGAAACATGTATGCTATTTTACTTTTGTATAGCTTGTACCAGAGATGGACTCCTAAGTTGCCCTTAGGTCGATGGTCTATGAAACGGGCCTAATAAAAGGGATGGACTCCTAAGTTGCCCCTAGGTCGATGGTCAATGAAACGGGCCTAGTTCCTAGTATGTTCAAGATTAGCTACCTTGGATCTACTTAGGATGCGCGCATTCATGTATGTATGTGGTACAAAGCCGGGCCCTCATGTTGATATTATGTTTAAGTATTTATGTAATATATGTTTTCAAAAGGACATTTGACATATACTCATTTCATGATACATGTTTTCAAAAGAACATCTTGCATCTACATGTTCATGCTACATAGTTTCCTCTATGCTTTAGTAAGATGCTATTGAAGATATGACTATGATGCTTAGATGATCATGCTACTACTTTATGTTTATGCTCTCACATGCTATGTTATGATTTGCTTAAGATAAGTATGACACTACTTTATGCTAGCATGTAAGTTTTTGTTCGTACCTAGATGTGAGTTGAATGAGCATGTTACCACTTTATGATTAATGCATGATTTATGATTTTGTGAGTAGGAAGGGATCTTACTAAGCCTATGTGCTTCTACTTTAATTTCCCTTGTACTGCAGAAAAAGGAAAAGAATGGCTAAACTAAAGGGAGCAGCAGGAATGGTAAGGATGTGTGTGGAAGTGGCATGGTGGAAAGAAAATCTATTTTATATTTCAAGATTTATTCATTTTCTAAGTTTTGCATATGAATTATTTTTCCTACTAAATACTTTTGGATGGTTTATACTTGATGTGAACTTATGTTTCATGTTTCATTAGTACGCTTTTATGATAACATGATCAGTAGTTAGTTTTCTATATATATCTACTTCCGCTACCATGATTTTATATCATATTTATGCATGTATGTATGTTTCAAGTAACCCCGCCCTTCCTTGGGTAGTAGTGGAGGGGCGGGCGTTACAGATTAGGAGTAAGATCGTACTCGATGTGGGTAGTAGCTTCCGGTTGGTCGACTTGTATCTGCACCTCTTCCTTCTCTTCATATACAAGGGTGGGTGGTTTTTCATGGATGACATTGATATCCATCCTCTGAACTTTTCAGACGGCATTAGCTTCCGCCCTCACGACCTCCACATAGCACTTACGTGCTACTATTTGATCTCCCTTGACATTTGATCATCCATGGGGAATTTTATCTTATGACAGAAAGTAGAAACGACCGTCCTGAATTCATTCAAGGTTGGCCAACCCAGGATAACATTATACGCTGATGGAGCGTCCACCATCATGAAGACCGATCAACGTGTCCGCATAAGAGGCTCCTCCCCTAAAGATATGGCCAATTTTATTTGACCCGGTGGTTGGACTTCATTGCCTGTGAACCCATATAATGGATTAACCATAGGCTGAAGCTCACTCGGGTCGATCTGCAGCTGATCAAAAGCCTGTTTAAAGATAATATTAACAGAGCTACCAGTATCAATAAAAGTACGTAAAATGTTGTAATTGGCTATAACAACCTTAATTATTAATGTATCATCATTGGGAACTTCCACCCCTACTAAATCTCTGGGCCCAAAATTGATTTCCGGTCATGTCGCCTTCTCAACACTACATTCAACGACATGAATCAATGATCGCCGAGCGTGTGACATTCTCACCCAGTTAGAATCACCATCAGTGAGTCCTCACGCTATCATATTGATATTACTCCGAGCAGCATTATTGCGATTTTCTTCCTGCCGAGTCGATGGTGGTTCTAATTGTCCTTGGTCATGTATTTGTGCTTGTACAACAAGGAGAGGTAATATTCCCGCTTGTGATCACCTCAATTGATATTCAATTTTGAGAGGACTATTTTGTCATGGATATCGCCGACGATTTGGGATTGGAGAACACCAACGATAACAGGTGTTACCCGCCTACTGATTCTTTAGAGCAAATAATTTTCTGTGTTGTGAGTGCTAGTTAGATGATACGTGCACCACCTTTGCGGGAAATGCGTGGGAGCATCTACATGTTGTACTACTTGAGGCCGAGGCTCTGGATGACGATGATGCGGATCTACCCGAGGTCCTTGAGGGGGTTGGACAAGTCCCACTAGACGTGCTACAATAGGAATCAGCGTAGAAGTAGTAATATCCTTCCTCCGGGCAGCCTGAGCCTCTTTCACATTGATGAACTTCGAAGCTCGCTCAATCAATATATCAAAATTGGTAGGAGGATTCCTTATCAAATCCTTAAAGAAGTCATTATCATTAAGCCCTTGAGAAAATGCACTTACCAAGATCTCGGTGGTGGCCAAAGGGACATCGATGGCCACTTGGTTGAACCTTTTAATATAAGCTCTGATAGATTCTTTAGGCCCCTGTTTGATTGAAAAGTGACTCCAAGGGAGTTTATGGTACCTCCTGTTGCTTGAAAAATGATGTAGGAATACCTTGCGGAAATCCTTAAAGAGGCGAATAGAATTTTCTGGTAGTCGCTTGAACCACTTTTGAGCCGCTCCTCCAAATGTAGTAAGGAACATCCGACATTTAACTCCATCTATAAATTGTTCGAGGAGTGCCGCATGTTCAAATTTAAGAAGATGATCCTCGAGATCAGTTGTTCTCGAGTATTCTCCAACATTTAAATTTTGATAATGCTTTAGCAAAGATCATCTAGTACTCGTTGAGAAAATAGAGTGATAATCCTTTCAGGAGAACTATCATTAGCTATAATCTTCTCTTTTCATTTTTCTCTTACAAGGGTTTCTCCAGAAGACTCCTGAAGAATTGCTTTTCGTCCTCCCTGTTCAAAAGGTGTTCGAAAAGATGCTTAAGGGCATTGAGTGGGAGAGAGTGGGGTAGAGAGCAAATGAACAGGATCTCCCCCCTTGATATCTCTCTCCCTATGATGAGAAGTTATAGACATCGTCGGATGTAGTGCTACTAGTAGCCTTCCATTAGTATAGAGTTGTTGTTGTTGTTGTAATATCTTTTGCACCCTAGCGTTGATGAGTAGCTTCAGATTCTCCTACGATATAGTAATAATGTTGGGTTTTCCAGCTTCCTCCATCTTTGTAGCTTCAGATCCAGGTGAATAGTTTCCCACAGATGGCGCCAAATTTGATCTTGTTTAAAATCTGCGAAAACGTGCGCTGGCTCCAGTGAACGACGATCCTTGATGAAAATAACCTTCGGGAGACCTAAAAGAATCTTTCCGCGATCCTACAGACAGTGAGATAAACCAACAAACCGTTAGTAACCTAAGACTGGGGTGGAGATCCCTAGCTAGGCCCTCCGACGCTCAAGTCAATTTCTCCCTCAAAAGTGGAAGGAAGAAGAAGAAGAACAATAACTGAAGTATTTGGAAATAGAGTTTAGATGCTAGAACTTGCGTACCTTGCCAACGGAGGGGATTCCCCTTTTTATACTACCTCATGTGACCTCCGTAGTCGTGAAGCAGTCTCCGGTTCGTTAGGGTTTGTTAGGAGATGAAGTCATCTTCTATACTTCGTGCAATAATCCTTTAAGGAATCTTTTTTTAACCCCAGATGTACCTGTTTTATCGTTTATGACTTATATTTATGATGGGGACATATCATTATAACTGAAGAAAGTCTAGAAGATATTCCCTGCCAAATATTCTATTGGGCATGTCTCAGTCGGTTGTTCAAGCCGGCTGCATATATTAAAAATATTTTTTGTTGAACATGCCTCCTGCTAAGCATGTTTTGGCTGAGAATGTTTATGAACTTTAGGGGGATGAATGCCCTTATGCTCGGTCAGACTTTACTCGAACGAGTGCATTTTGACCATAAGCTGCCGGTCGATAATATATCATAAGCTACTATAAAGTTAAGTACCTTTACGCTCAGTTGGGCTTTGCCCGGCCGAGCATATATAAGCACGTGGGTATTCGCTCGGCCTTCGGTCGGCCAGTAATGTACTCAAAGTCGCAGATAAGGCTAAGTGTCTTTACGCTCGGGCAGGCTCTGCCCGGGCGAACATATATGAGCACGTGGGTGCTCGCTCGGCCTTCGGTCGACCGATAACATGTTGAGACTCATATATAAGGCTAAATGCCTTTACGTTCGTGCGAGTTTTGCCCTGCCGAGCGTATATGAGCACATGGGTGCTCGCCCGGCCTTCAATCGGCCGATAACATGCTGAGAATCATATATAAAGCTAAGTATCTTTACGCTTGAGCGGATTTTACCCGGCCGAGTATATATGAGCACGTAGGTGCTCGCTCAGCCTTCGGTCAGCCGATAACATAATGAGACTCATATATAAGGCTAAATGTTTTTATGCTCGGGCGAGCTTTGCTCGGTCGAGAATATACGAGCACGTGAGTGCTTGCTCGTCCTTCGGTCGGTCGACAATGTACTAGAAGTAATACATAAGGCTAAGTGTCTTTACGCTTGGGCGAGCTTTGCTCGACCGAGCGTATATGAGCAAGTGGGTGCTCGCTCGATTTTCGATTGGCCGGTAATATACTATAAGTCATAGATAAGACTAATTGCCTTTACACTCTAGCGGGCTCTGCTCGACCGAGCGTATATGAGCACATGAGTGCTCACTCACCTTTCGGTCGACCGATAGTATACTGAGAATCATATATAAGGCTAAGTGTCTTTACGCTCGATGGATTTTTCTCGACCGAGTGTATATGAGCACATGGGTGTTCCCTCGGCTTTCGGTCGGCCGGTAATATGCTGGGAACTATATATATAAGGTTAAGTAACTTTACGCTTGGTCGGACTTTGCTCGGCTGAGCGTTTATGAGTATATAGATGCTCGCTCGGCCTTCACTCGACCGCCTATATATTTTTCTTATCTTTCTTATTCTTGACCCCTTTTTTATTCGTCAGACCGACCTATCATAATCCATATCAATCACCATTATCATTCTAGTTAAAAGCGCATTACAAAAAATATCTTGATGACTTAAAAAAAAAGAATAATAATTAATTAAAGATCGTATTCAAAATTGGGAAATTATTAAAACACACATCTGATCTAACTTTTGAAAAAAGAATTCTATAAAAAAAATTAGGGAAGCTCAAGTTTTGCTTTTCTTAAAAAACATAAAAAGGCATCAAATTTCTTCTGGCCTTGGATTTGTCGGAGGAAATCAGGAAATCTCATGTCTCAGTTCAGATTTCTCACGAGCCGCCGCCGCCTGAGCGCCTTAACCTCCCTGTTCTCCCAATCCCCCGAACGAAGCTCGGTCTCCAAGCACGTCGCTTGTGCTGTCTCCAATCCAGAAGGGAAGCAACCGCCGCTGTTCTCACCCAAGGCAACTGCCCCCAATGTTCATGCTCTCGTTGATCTGATCGACTCCTTCCTGCAGGCTAAAAACCTCAAATCTGCTTTTTCGGCTGTGTGTTTGCTGTTCAAGAGCGGCCATGCGACGGACGCTTTCATTTTGAACCTTTTGGTGAAGGGTCTCTGCGAAGGCCGCTCCGTTTCCAAAGCCGTGCAGCTGTTCCGAGAGGTCGAGCGCAACAAGTGGATTTTTCCCGACGTCGTCACTTATAACACTCTCATCAATGGCCTGTGCAAGGAGAAAAGGATGGAAGAAGCCATGGAGCTATGGAGAGAGATGGCGTCGGGAACTGGTCCTGGCTGCTCCCCGGACACTGTCACCTACTCGACGCTTATGAATGGTCTCTCCAAGGCCGGAAGGGTGGAGGAAGCCATGTCCTTGCTGGATAACATGAAAAGGAGCGGGCTTGAAGCCGATGCGTATGGCTACTGTGCTCTTGTAAGTGGTCTATGTAAAGCTGGCTCCGTGGACAAGGCCCTGGATCTCTTTCACGAAATGTCCCTGAAGGAGGTACGCCCAAGCCCACGCCCACATTTGGTCCTTTACAGCAGTTTGATTCACGGTCTATCCAAGCTTGGACGTTGGAAGGAGGCTAAAGATATGTTATATAACATGGCGAGTCAGGGAATCCGTCCCGATGTCATAACGTATACTAGCTTGATCGATGGCCTCTGTAAAGATGGAAAGAGCTCTGAGGCCCTGAAGCTGCTAGGTCTGATGGTGGAGAAAGGTGAAGAACCAAGCATTGTCACGTATAACGTCCTAATTAATTATCTGTGCAAGGATAACCTGGTTGATGATGCTTTTGAGTTCCTTGAGAAGATTATCAGGGAAGGAAAATCACCGAATGTTGTTACTTACAATACACTAATCCAGGGTCTTTGCAATGTAGGCAAAACTGGTGAAGCATTGAAAGTGCTCGGTCAAATGCTTGATAGTAGATTTGGAGTTGAACCCGATTTGTGGACATTTAACACGGTTATACATGGACTTTGCAAGAGGCATTATGCTAGACTAGCCTTGAAGGTACAGAAGCTGATGGCACATAGAGGGTACACCTGTAATCTGGTTACTTTCAATATGCTACTCGACGGACTCCTCAAGACGAAGGACATTGAAGGGGCTATCTACTTGAAAGGAGAGATGGACTGCCTAGGACTGGAGCCTAACTCCTTCACATACAGCATCCTTATAAATGGGCTCTGCAAAATGGGGCATGTTGAGGATGCAGAAAAGCTACTTCGTGAAATGAAGGGAAAAGGATTTTGTCCTACCTTAATTGATTATAATTCTATAATGACAATACTGGCTAAGACAGATAGAATGGAGCAAGCACTGAGTTTATTCAATGAGATGCAGAAGCCTGATGTGGTTACCTTCACCATTTTAATTGATGCGGCATGCAAAACTGGAGATATGGATTTGGTAAACGACTTATTTGTGGATATGCGTCAAAGTGATATCACTCCTGATTCAGTTACATATTTTGTATTAATAAATGGATTTGTTGAATCTGGAAAAACAGATGAAGCTATCCAAATGTTGGAGCACATGAATGGTAGTGGATTAGTTCCAAATGTTAAAATATATGATTCACTTATACGTTGCCTCATAACAAAAGGCGATACTAGAAAGATTGTTAGCTTGCTTCATCAAATGGCAGCAAATGATGTGGCTCTTGATACAAAGTTCATGTCAACCCGTTTGGATACCCTGCCATTTGATGGAGAAGAGAAGACCCTATTGAAATCTTTGCCGAATTTCTCAAATGAATTGGCCGGAAGAACAAAATTCTCATGTCATGAATTGATGGAAAAGCTCCAATGATCTTGCCTTGAGCTCTGATTACCAGCTAGTGAGGCATCTTGAGTTGGAGAACGATTGTATGTGCCTTTTTCCTTTTCTTGCATACTAAACTTAGGACCAACACTTCACTGGATTAAGACTTTGTTGTTGGCTTTGCAATTTGTAGCAAACATTTGTATAGTTGGGAACTTGCGATCTCTTAACCTTTCCCCCCTTAAATTTTACTTCCGTATATTATTTGATCTTGGCCAACTTCATTCCTAGTTATTTCCTACATTACCTTGGTACTAGTATAAATTTAGTTTGCGTGCACATTTACAAATGAAGAAGAAAAAATACTTTAAATGGTTTTAGTCAAATTTTATTTCTCTTATCCGTTTGTAAAACCATGTTCAAGTAAACTAGCTATAGCCAATCTGTTTAATTTAATATTGAGGAGAATTAAATTGATTCATTTAAGTGCACACTCTTAACTGTGGCATCTCATCCAGATTGTCATGGTTTAAATCCTACGAAAAACTCTCAAATTGTTTGTAGTTTAAACCAATTGATATATTACATTCCAACCTTTTAAAGTGAGCCAAAAAAGAAAATTCAATTTGGAAAATCTGGTATATTGACAACTCTGATTGCTCTTTTTAGTATTCTTATTTCAGAAATGTCAAATTTTATACTTGTTTAGTAAATAAGCATTCTAAATGGTTTTTTTTTTTGGGAATAAGAATTAGAATTCGATGTTTGGGCTGTTCAATATTATTAATCTGCAAGCAAAATATCTGTTTATTTGGATATATTGTTTTTCCAATATTCTTGCTCCTTGTCAAATGGACTCCATTAAATCAAAATGCAAGAAACATTATGTTGTTGGCTTAGGTAGTGTAACAACATTTTAGTGAATGCATTGTGTTATGATACTCTAAGCTAATAGCCAATTACTGAACTGGATTTTATCCAAAATACTTTGAGAATTATGTCAGTACCTGTGCCTGATTAGTATAAAATCCAAATATTAAATTCATGTAAGAGATTTTATAAATTCATGTTAAATTTTAAAATTTTTAAAGATATTTAATATAACAACTTCAATTTATATAACTTTTAAAAAGGATTCAATGTATAAATAAAATTAGACGAGAGCTAAGAAGAGTAAGAGTATAATTTTACTTTGTATTTATTTGTTGAATGGTATATTTTTAACTTTGCGGCCCTTCAAATGCTTTTTCTTAGCTCCTTCTCTCAATTTTTTTTTAAAAATTGTCTATATATCTTTAAAGGACTCATCTACCTCATATTATTTTAAAAAGAAAATTTATAATTATAGTTGTAAATATTAATTCTTTATGAAATTTTTATAAAAAAAATCTTAATTGTTTTGTCAAATTAATTTTGACTATTCAAATATAATTTGGTAACCAATTTATTACCACAAATATTTAATTTCCAATTTTCTCCCTGCTATTATGACGATTATCAATGAAATTAAATATAATACATTGGCGAGCAGGTATAAAATTGGTACGTTTACCTGTAAACAATACATGTCGTAGACTCATAGCTGAGTGTCTGCGTCAGTGGACAGTGTACTCACGCGCCGGTCTTCTTACCCCTTTTCTCCTTCCTCCTCCCAGTGCTTTTTTCACCGAGCGGAGAAACAAGTAAACAAATCTCAGATCAAGCAAGCAACGTGGGTTCTCCTCGCTTCAAGATCCAAAGGGCGGTCTTCCATTCTCGTCCCCATCTCATCGCCTGCTCTAACGTCTAACCTAACTGCATTTGTCCTCCCTGATTGATCGATCGATCGATCGATCGGTGGGGGTGGCATGAGTGAGGTTGGTTCTCCTCGGCTGGTGGATGGAGAGGGTTGTTCCGGAGCGCTTGGCGGGTCACTGAGTTGTTCGCGTGCAAACTTCGCTAGTAAGTTCCTTTATCTTCTTTCCTTTCCGACCACCCTTTCCGCTTATGATTTTTAGTTTAGTTTGAGGATCAGATCGTCTGGAAACGTAAATTTTTTGTTTGAGATTTGAGTCAATTTTGCCAGCGAGATGTCAGTCTTGATGATCATCCATACCTCAAACTGAGTTTGGAGGTAGGACTCCATTCGGCCCTTCTAGTAGCCAAAGTCTTCCCCGGAGAAGATGGTGGTCGGGTTGTGCTATAGCCTTTTTGATGGGTCATTTGAGAAATGAATCTCGTACACAGAAAAATAAACAACAAAGATTCCAAGACTAGGTCTTGGATTTAGTAGTGCGGGAAAAAAATAAATATGCGAACTCGAGTGGTGTTGCATCAACTTCGAGGAAAAATTCGATTATGAAAAAAAATTAGATCAGAAGGCAGCAATAATATCTATTCCGATCGACTCCGAAAAATTGAAAATTACCACGAAATATATGTTTAATTTGTGGTTGCACCAAATCGAAGTGACCCCGCTCTGATACCAATTGTTGGATTGAAAAGCGCTAAAAGGGGGGGGGGGGGTGAATAGCGCTCGTGGCTTTCACTTTTCGTTTCGGAAATCTTAGAATAAATGCAGCGAAACAAAACACAGAGACACAAGCAAACACAGGGATTTACTTGGTTCTGACCTTGTGGCGACTCCTACTCCAAGGCCCACGCTCGTTGAACGTTTATTTTAGACAACAACTATAAGCTCGTAAATATTACAAGAGATTATTACAATAACTGTACTGAAAAACTATACCAACAACAAGAAATTGAAACTTCATAGCTACGGGTCATCGGGGTCTTGTTATAGCTCAGCCGGATCATCTCGTTAGCAGTGCACAACTGAAAGATTGCTTGGAATGTGTTGTGTTAAGCTGCTGGTCGAGACTGGCTGATATAAGCCGTTGAGGGTGCCTTCAAGGCCCTTGAGGGCCCTCTATCACCGGCGGATTCGCAGCGCCGATAAGCTCCGCTTCGCCCGTTGCTTATCCTCTTGAGGGCACCTCTGATGCCCTTGAGGGCGACTCCAAGTCCGTCCGAGGCGCCTGATCACTCCAGGAGGGCTCCTTCAACCCGACATTCTGCGCAGCTTCTGCCAAAGCATCCGAGGTGCCTCCAAGCTCCATGGAGTCGCCCTGGACACTGTCATCCGGGGATTTGAGTTCTTTTTGTTGGTGCAGCGGAGACCGGCAAAAGGGGGGTGAATTGCTTAAATCAAAAATAAAACTACCCTCCTCGGATTTCAACTCAGAAACGCAGTAGTAAAATTAAATCAAGCAAGGAAACAGAAATTAAGTAGTAGACAGGATTTAACCTGGTTACAACCAAGGAGGTTGTTAATCCAGGGCAGTAGAAAAAGCTCAGTGGAAAAAATCTCCTTTGCTGAAGGCGGAGAAGCCTTTTACACTTTGGAAGCTTAGAACTATTGCTAGGAAAGAGTACACAATGATTGCTTGAGTTGTTCTTCAATTCCTAGCTCCAGGCGCCTTTATATAGGTCCTGGAAATCTTATCCCGAGGCTCCAAGGCGCCTCCAACGAGGGTCCAAGGCGCCTCCATGGGAGTCAGCGGATAAAACTTTATCCGCGCGCAGAATGGTCACTTTGACTGGTTGAAGGTGCCTCCAACCTGGCTGAAGGCGCCTTCAAGCTGGCTGAAGGCGCCTTCAAGCTGGAGGCGCCTCCAGTCAGGTTGGAGGCGCCTCCAAGCTGGTAGCTCAGCTCCTTTGACTTCGTTTCCAGCTTGTTGCGACTTCCGATGCTCCGATCATTTGGGTGATTGCGGCCAACCGAAATAGGGCTCACCCGAACCCAATTTCCGGCCTTCCTCGAGCAGCCTTCCATCCCGGCTTAACGTCCCTCAAACGCCGCGCACGCTCTTCACGCCCACCGGAGTACTCTTCCGCAGCTCTCTCGTCCTTCAGACGCACCGAGCCCGTCGGCTCCCTTCCCGTGTCGTCCTTCTCGCTAGCTGCGTCTTCCGCTCGACTTCCTGCGCTCCTAAGCTCCTGCACACTCAGACACAGGGATCAAATACAACGCAGGACCTAACCAACTTGATTGATTACATCAAAACTACCACGGGGTCCAACAATTTCCCCCTTTTTGATGTGCATCAACCCAAGTTCAAGTTAGGGACAACATAGACATAAAAAGTAATTTTAAAGAAAAAATTACTAAACTGACAAGTTAAACATAATTTTTGCAATTAGTAAAATTGCAACACTTTTTATAAAAATAATAACAAAAATTTTAAATTTTGATTTTCTGATTTCAAATTTTCATTTTCTTTTTCTAAGTTATCTAATTCTCTAGAAAGAGTTTTAATAAATCTAAAGGATTGATTTGGGGTTAGGTTGCGTACCTTACTTACCTGATCCGGTGACGCTCCCCCTTCATGAGTGCTTTCTTCTTCTGAGGTTGCTCCCCCTTCATCTATGCTCATTTCTGAGCTAGACGTTTCCTCTAGCTGATGGTCGGCCATCAGTGCTAATCCCGAGAATTCTTCGACTTCGGATTCGGAGGACGATGAGTCATCCCACGTGGCCTTTAGGTTGTGTTTGGGTCGAGCTGACTTCTTGTATTTTGTCTTTTCTCTTTCTTTCTCCTTTCTCTTTAGTTTTGGGCAGTCATCTTTGATGTGCCCCTCTTCGTTGCAATTGTAGCAGCGAACCGTCCTCTTCTTTCGATGATGCCTCTGCGATTTAAATTTATTAGAACTGAAAAACTTATTGAAGCGTCTTACCAGTAATGCCGCTTCAGATTCGTCGACTGAGGCTTCAGAGTCAGAACTGTTTACTTTTGCCTTTAGAGCTATGGTCTGACTGGTCTTCTCTGCTCCATTGGGTTCTGAAACTCGAGATTCGTGAAGTTCGAAAGTGGAAAATAATTGTTCTAACGTACTTACCTCGAGGTCCTTAGAGATGTAATACACATCTACTAAGGAAGCCCACTCTGGAGTTCTGGGGAAGGCGTTGAGCGCGTACCGGATAGAGTCCCGGTTGGTTACCTCTTCTCCAAGGTTCGTTAGTTGCGTTATCAGCTCCTTGATTCTCGCTTGGAGTTGCGCTACCTTCTCGCCTTGGTTCATCCGGAGGTTCGTTAACTGGTTCCGGAGGATGTCACGCTTTGCTAGCTTCGCTTCGGAAGTACCTTCGTGTAGCTCCAGGAATTTTTCCCAGAGATCTTTCGCTGAGTCGTAGCTTCCGATCCGATTTACTTCTTGTGGTGGCAGCACACTGAGCAGGTGGAACTCTGCCTTTCCGTTGGCGACGAAATCGGCTTGCTCCTTCTTGCTCCATGTGTTTTCTTCTTTGTCTTTCGGCGCTGCAAAACCATATTTCATTGTAATAAGAATATCAAAATCCGTTTTAAAAAATACCTCCATTTTGCGCTTCCATGTGGCGAAGTCTCCGTCGAACTTCGGGGGATGGATGTTTGCTCCGGCCATCGTCTTGATCGTAGTGCTTCAGTTGGCGGTTAGTCCTTCTGAGGCGACCTGGCTCTGATACCACTTGTTAGTGCAGCGGAGACCGGCAAGAGGGGGGTGAATTGTTGAAATCAAAAATAAAACTACCCTCCTCGGATTTCAACTCAGAAACACAATAGTAAAATTAAATCAAGCAAGGAAACAGAAATTAAGTAGTAGACAGGATTTAACCTGGTTAACTAAGGAGGTTGTTAATCCAGGACAGTAGAAAAAGCTCAGTAGAAAAAATCTCCTTTGCTGAAGGCGGAGAAGCCTTTTACACTTTGGAAGCTTAGAACTATTGCTAGGAAAGAGTACACAATGATTGCTTGAGTTGTTCTTCAATTCCTAGCTCCAGGCGCCTTTATATAGGTCCTGGAAATCCTATCCCGAGGCTCCAAGGCGCCTCTAACGAGGGTCCAAGGCGCCTCCATGGGGGTCAGCGGATAAAACTTTATCCGCGCGCAGAACGATCACTTTGACTGGTTGAATGCGCCTCCAACCTGGCTGAAGGCGCCTTCAAGCTGGAGGCGCCTTCAAGCTGGAGGCGCCTCCAGTCAGGTTGGAGGCGCCTCCAAGCTGGTAGCTCAGCTCCATTGACTTCGTTTCCAGCTTGTTGCGACTTCCGATGCTCCGATCATTTGGGTGATTGCGGCCAACCGAAATAGGGCTCACCCGAACCCAATTTTCAGCCTTCCTCGAGCAGCCTTCCGTCCCGGCTTAACGTCCCTCGAACGCCGCGCACGCTCTTCACTCCCACCGGAGTACTCTTTCGCAGCTCTCTCGTCCTTCGGACGCACCGAGCCCGTTGGCTCCCTTCCCGTGCCATCCTTCTCGCTAGCTGCGTCTTCCGCTCGACTTCCTGCGCTCCTAAGCTCCTGCACACTCAGACATAGGGATCAAATACAACGCAGGACCTAACCAACTTGGTTGATCACATCAAAACTACCACGGGATCCAACACTTTTTACGTCCTGCAAGATACGTTAGTCCACAAAACAATAACATATCCTGTAAAACAAAGTTAGTATACTATAAACATGATAACAGAAGTATTTGACAGTCTCCGGACTATCCGATTTTGACTTTGGATTTCTGTCCAAAAATCCTAGGTCGAACCGACGCCTACTGTTCCCTCAGCGAGAAACGCACCCTCACCTACTCCACTCAAGAGAGTATACTTGTTGCTAGTTCGATCCTCCAGATCGACTGGGCTTTTACTCAACGCCTGAGTCTTCAGGTCTTTCCGCTAGACGTCCGCTCCACGACCCGCCCAGACTTTCCACCCGATCCGTGACATCGGGATTTTCACCTAGAGTTTCCGACTCTAGGACTTTTGCTCGAAGACCTCGACCCGCCAAGGCTTTCCACCTAGGGTTACCACCCCCTAGGATTTTCTGCCTGCCTAACCGCAGTTAGGACTTTTGCCTAAGATACCTTAGGACTTTTCCTACAACTCATTCAACCACATTAGATCATTTAACCACAGTTAGAACTTTGAATCTTTTGTCATTATCAAAACTCAGGTTCTATCGTCAGATGCTTCCCACACCAACACTATTATTCTATCCAGTTCTATGCTTCGAGCCTACATTTGGGCAAACTAGTTGTAGATTTGGAGAGAACTAATCAGACTTTAAAAGACAAAGTGAAGGAATTACAAGCTACCTCCAACCTCCCTAACAATGAACTTATTCAGTTACCGGACAAGATGAAGTCACAGACTGAGTTTAACGCCAGCCTAGAAAAAGCTTTACAAGACTGCCGCTAATTGCTACAATCCCGAGAGGAGGAAAAGAAAAACTTAGAACTATAATTAAAAGAACTCAATTCTAAGCTTGATGTTGAAATGAGCTTAAAAGACAAAACTCTCTCGGATGTTGCTCACAAAACTGCTCTTCTAGACCAATTACAGCTATCCTATAGCTCGAAGTCACCTGAATTAACCCCAGAGTTGGCCTCTAAAGATTTTACCTTATTTCAGCAACAGAAATGATTACGAGCCCAGGAATTACAGATAAGCTCGCTTTTGAAAGAACTAGAGAAGGCTAAGGCAGAGAAAACTGCTTTACATCGAGAAAAAGATAGCCTACATTCTGAGTTTCAAGCATATAAGGCAGGTGAGGAAGAGCGCTGGCAAAGCAGGCGCAGGTCCTATTTAAGTTCTCCTGAGTTTGGTAAGGAGTATACTAAGCGCATTATAGGAACTCTCACCCACTCTATTAAAGGAGTAATCCAACAACTAAGAGAGGGGGGTTACCTATCTGAAGAACCTCCTCCCCTATTTGTAGATCACCGTCGACTTAACCAGGAATTTCTAAAAGACCCCCTAAGTAAATTTGAGTAAACTTGGGATCTTGTATCTATACTTTCTTATAATTTCATAACTACTGTACACTACTTGTTGTTTATCAAATGTTAATGAAAATTTGCACTTACCTATCTTTCCTTGTGTGATTTCTCTGTCTTCAGAACCACCCAAGTGTTTATATAAACGAACTTTTTCAATATACTCGCCATATGCAGAGAAATCCCATAGAAAAATTATAATCGAAGGAAGTAGACCTCATAATTATCTTTTAAGAGATATGTAATATTGACTGAACCTTTTCTGATGATCTCCAGGTTTGTATGATAAGTTAAATGCCTTACTTATATATATATATATATATATATGAAGAATCCCCGACCTGTCTAATAAGCCAATCAGATGTATATCTCCGGATGAAATAATCATACAATATAAATGTTCCTTTGGACTTTCCCCGAATGTATGATAGATCAGTCAGATTTGTATGCCCGAGCGAGATTAAACATTTGCAATATAAATACTTCTTTGGGCTTTCCCCGACCGTTTGATGGACCAGTCAGATTTGTATGCCCGAGCGAGATTAAACATATGCGATATAAATGCTCCATTGGACTTTCCCCGACCGTCTGATAGACCGGTCGGATTTATATGCCTGAGCGAAATTAAACATCTGCATGATAAGTAATGTTGATGCTAAAACCCATGGTTGATCTTAGGGAGGGTTTAGAGTCTCCGGTTCCCCTTAAGGAAGTCTGTTCGTTCACTCCTTAAGGTCCCTAATTGATTGTTATGGTTTAAAGTCTCTGGTTCCCCTTAAGGAAGCCTGTTCGGTCACTCCTTAAGGTCCTTGATCGACTATTCGATGGTTTAAAGTCTCTGGTTCCCTTTAAGGAAGTCTGTCCGATCACCCCTTAAGGTCCTCGATCGACTGCTATGGTTTAAAGTCTCCAGTTCCCCTTAAGGAAGCCTGTCTGGTCACTCCTTAAAGTCCTCGATCGACTGTTATAGTTTAAAGTCTCTGGTTCCTATTAAGAAAGCATGTCCAATCACTTCTTAAGGTCTCCGATCGATTGTTCGATGGTTTAAAGTTTCTGGTTCCCCTTAAGGAAGCCTATCTGGTTACTCCTTAAGGTTCCCGATCGACTGCTATGGTTTAAAGTCTCTAGTTCCCAACCTGTCTGGTCATTCCTTAAGGTCCCCGATCGACTGTTCGATGGTTTAAAGTCTTCAGTTCTCCTTAAGGAAGCATGTTCGGTCACTCCTTAAGGTCCCCGATCGACTGTTTGGTGGTTTAAAGTCTCCGATTCCCCTTAAGGAAGCTTGCCTGGTCACTTCTTAAGGTCCCCGATCGACTGTTCTAGTTTAAAGTCTCTAGTTTCCCTTAAGGAAGTCTGCCCAGTCACTCCTTAAGGTCCCTGATCGACTGTTCGATGGTTTAAAGTCTCTGGTTCCCCTTAAGAAAGAATGTCTGGTCACTTCTTAAGGTTCCCGATCGACTATATAGGGGTTTAAAGAGAAGTATGTGACCCCTTCCCATAATATTGCCTACACCCTTTCTATTACTCATATCAATAATGTTTGTACAAAATTTATGAATAACTTACAGACATGTTTGCTAAGTTCTATATAGTTGCAAATGATTAGCACTCCAAGGTCGTTCGAGTTTTCTCCCTTCTGCATCTTGGAGGTAATAGGAGCCCGATATAAGTTTTTGTATGATTTTATAAGGTCCTCCCCATTGGGGTTCCAGCTTGTTAACATCTCCAATAGGCTTGATGCACTTCCATACAAGATCACCTACCTGAAAGAACCTTGGAATAATTCTTTTGTTATAATTTTTGTCTCATTCTTTATGTAGGATCTAAAGCGCTAGAGAAGGGGGTGAATAGCGTTCGTGGCTGATTCGTTCATTAGAGTAAAACACGTAGCAGAAAATAAAACACACAATGTAAATACTAGGATTGTACTTGGTTCGGAGCCTGTGGCGACTCCTATTCCAAGGCCCGTATGTAAGAGTGTTTTTGATGGGCAATCACTAATCAATTTGGAATAGTTCAAAATGATTACAGTTGTAGTACAAGGAATTTCTAAATAAAAATAATACCGACAGCTTTGTCTGAGAAAATCTCCAGAAGAAATGTCGTCGGAGCTTTTGGGCATCGTGGAAGTATTTTCTGAGCAGCTCAAAGAAGCAAAAGTTGTTAATTGTGCTGTACTGAAGCTTCTGGTCAAGGCTACTTTTATAGGATGTTCTGGGCTCCCGGAACCCGTCTGGGCGCCTGGACCACGTGGCTCAGCCACTTCGCGTGCGCCACATAAGCTTGCAGATAACTTTTGGGTTCCGGGCGCCTGGACCGACTCCGGGCGCTTAAACCAACTCGAGGCTCCCGGACCAATTCCGGGCTACCGGACCAATTCCGAGCGCCCGGACTCTGGGCCCTCGGACTCCGGGCGCCCGGACCAACTTTCTCCAGCCCTTATTTTCTGCAAAATAAAGTTAGTCTAGGCAAAAATAATATACATATAATATGAAATTATGACAGTCTTTGACTGTCCGATTTTGACTTTGAGTTTTTTCTAAACTCTAAGTCGAACTGACGTCTACTGTTCCCTCACCGAGGAATGCGTCCTCACCTACTCCTCTCAGGAGAATTTACCTGTTGTTAGATCGATCCTCCAGACTGACTAGACTTTCTACCTAGGCTGACCATCCCCTAGGATTTTCTTCAGCCTAGGGTTACCACCCCCTAGGGTTTTCCTCAGCCTAGGGTTACCACTCCATAGAGTTTTCCACCTACCTAACCGCAGCTAGGACTTTCCACCACCTAGCATTGCCGCCCCCTAAGACTTAGAGTTACCACCCCTTAGGGTTTTCCACCTGCCTAGAATCCACTAGAACTTTTGCCTAAGACAACTTAGGACTTTTTTGCAAGCTCAATGAACCTTGTTAAATAACAAGACAACTTAACTTTGGACCCTTTGACATAATCAAAATATAGGTTCGATCGCCGGATGCTTCCCGCACCAACAATCTCCTCCTTTTTGATTATGACAACGCGGTTCAAAGTTAAGTAAAATATAACAAAATAATAAAGGAATTTAAGCAAATTTAAGCATGAGCATACAATAATTTGTAAAAAAAAAATCTGTATGCTCCCCTTTTAAATTCTTACTTAACTTTGACTTTTCTCTCCCCCTTTGACATAACTCAAAAATTAATATTAAGTAGAGAGAAGGTTGTTAAAAATATATTTATTATATTTACTTTAAACTCCCCCTGAAGGGTAGCACTTAAAAAACTTAGTTAATTTTTAAGCGTTTGAAAGTAAGTAAGCCTTTTAAAAAACATAGCTAAACTTAACTTTTGAAAATAAGTACTTTGAAATACATTTAGCTAATTTAGAAATATTTTGAAAATAATTATTTTGTCAAATACTTAGCTTTCAAAAGAAGTTGATAAGAATTTAGCTTTAATATTAGCTTTATAAAAGTTTTGAAAAAGACTTAGTTAAAAGTACTCAACTTAAAAAGGATTTTGATTAAAACTTAAAAATTTTGATAAAAACTAAGTTAAGTACTTAGTTTTTTTTTTAAAAAAAAACCTTTTGCTACCAAAAAATACTTTTAGTTTTTTTAAAAAAAATATGATAAAAACTTTAGCTTTAAAAATATTTTGATAAAAACTTAGCATAAAAATATTTAGCTTTAAAAGGATTTTCATAAAACATTTAACTTTAAACAGAATTTCTTGTAAAAAAAAATTTGATAAAAACTTAGTTTCAAAAAAAATTTGATCAAAACTTAGTTAAGTACTTAGCTTTAAAAAAAATTGATAAACACTTAGCTTTTAAAAATATTAAAAAAAACTTAGCTAAATAAAAGTTTTCTTTGAAAAATACTGAAAAACACTTTCTCCACAACATAGTTTTTATCTTTTCAAAAATAATTTGTTTTTCAAAAATAGTTTTAAAATTAAACTTCCTCTTCCACTCCCCCTTACTTAATGCCAAAAAAAATTTAATTAAGTAATTTTTGGTTTGGGAATCTTAGAGTCCAAGCATGTAAATCAAAAACATAAAGATATTTAATTAAGTTATTTATTTTCCTTATTTTCCATCTCACTCATTATATGTTATCAAGCATATCCAACTTATGAGTGTGTGTGAGACGGAGTTAAATTGATTTAACTTTGAAAAATATTTATGATATTGAAGTATATTTCAAAAATAATTATTAAGTTTGAATTTGAGGATTTCAAAATGTTGAAAAAATATTTAAATTTCAGAATTAGATTTGAATTTGAAAATATTTATATTTGGATAATTCAATTTTAAATTTACTTTGATTACAAATTAATTGAAATTAATTATCCTTTTAAGATTAATTATGATATAAAAATAATTAAATTTATGATTTAAAAATAATTATAATTTAATTATGATTTGAAAGTAATTAATATTTTGAAATTTTAAAATAATTATAATTTAATTATGTTAATAATCAAATAATCAGGATTTTTGAAATTCATTATAATTTTAAATAAGATTTGGAAATTAATTAAATAATATTTTAACATTAAGATTAAGATTTTAAAATTAATTAGAAATTACAATTAAGATTAATTAAGATTTTGAAATTAATTAGAAATTACAAATACGATTAATTAAGATTTTGATATTAATTAAGTTAACTTAATTGAATTAATTTTAATTAATTTGGGTTTGGTTAACTACTTTATATTTTAAATCTAAATTCATCTCACCCTTTTTTTTAGATTTTCAATCAGGGAACCTTAATAATTTTGTGAGATGGTTAATTTAATCTTCAATTTAAATTCCAATCTAAGCGTTGATTTACATTTGAGTTAGACTCATGTTTTACAATCAGTCCTTTAAATATGCATTTCAAAGATTTGCTTTCAGGCTGTGGCGAGGCACTAGGCCTTCTTAGGTATGAGATCATCCACCACTTCTAGACAAAGTCTTTCAAAGAAATTGGATATTTAATTTCTTTTTTGAAACCCCTAGGTCTAATTAGTTAAGTGTAAATCACGCCTAGGTCCTTATCTAGCCTAGTCTAAGCATGAATAATAAAAAGTAATAAACCAAACATCAGACAATTCTATTTTATAATAAAAAATAGTCTTTTTATTGGCTCTTCCTGGACCATAGCCTTGATAAGGTCTATCAAAGTAATGAATATGATCCTTGAGAATCCAATATTGACCAAGTCCAACTTGATTAATCAAGTTCAACTTGGGGACTCATGCTTGGACTAAGTTTCTATTTGAGCGTTTTACTAAAAATAAATAAGATCTAAATTTATGTTTAGCCTTAAATCCAAGTCCGAATCGGTTGTAAACGACTCTTTGTTTTTCAAGAATCAGATTAAGATTCTTGGAACCCAACGTGAATCGTTCCAACATGTCCTTAAGTTCTTTAACTTGAGTTTTCAAATTGGAATTTTCTTCCTCAAGTTGTTGGACTTGAGTTGAACTTCCATTTTGAACTGGCTCAATCAAAGGACTTAGTTTAGTCTCTTCCTTAAGGATTGTTACCTCCTTTTGGAGTGACTTGACCCGGATGTTGGATTTGGCCAATTTTTTTAATAAATATGAAACTAAATTTTGTAAATCATCTACGTTAGTACCAAAAATTAGAGAGCTTACAATGTGATTAGGTCCTTCAGAAATGGATACGGATCCGTGGTTTCTCTCGTACTTAGTTTCTGATTCACTCTCGATATAAGACTCGAACTCGATTTCTGCAATGTACGCTTGTACGGTAGAGCAAGGTAGCTTGCTTGCTTATGTTCTTCTTCAGAGGACTCTTCAGAGGACTCAGACCACGTTGCTTTCAAGGACTTCCTTTTTCGTTGCTTCTGGTTCGGACACTCCAGCTTGTAGTGTCCCTTCTAGTTGCAACCGTAGCAGGTAACTCCAGACTTGGCCTTCGTGTTTGATTGAGTCACCTTCTTCTTTTTGCACAATTTTCGTATCAGGTTGACGAGTTCGGCTGCTATCTCATCGTCGTCGTCATCTGAGTTCGGTTCATCTTTGGACTCGGGTTGGGTTATGTGCTTTGCTTTTGGTTCCCGCGTTCTACTTGTTCCTACAATTAGAGCTATAGCTTTCTCGGATGAACGTGCATTAGTCTATTCGTGCAATTCAAATTCTGAAAATAGCTCGTCTAATCTAATTAAAGAAAGGTCCTTGGATATTTGTAAGCATCTACCATGGATGCCCACAAGGTATTCCTCGGAAAAGCATTAAGTGCATACCTTATTACGTCGAAGTTCTCCACTTTCTATCCAATCGCGTGAAGTCCGTTCAGTAGATCTTGTATGCGAGCATGAAGTTGGCTTGCTGACTCACCTCCCTACATTTTTGTATTGTATAATTTATTCAAGATTAGATCTCTTTTACTTACCTTCGTGTTAGAAGCCCCTTCGTGGAGCTCGATTAGCTTTTCCTATAGATCTTTGGCGCTTAAGAACGAGCCGACTCGATTCAATTCTTCTTTGGTTAAGCCGCATTGAAGAGTTTGTGTTGCTTTTGCATTGGCATCAATTTCTTACGAGTTGGTGCATCCCATTTGTCGCAGGGGACAAGTGCTCCGGTGTTGTCGACTGGTAGGGAGAAGCCCGTTTAAATGATGATCCACATCTCGAGTTGGGTTTGGAGGTAGTATTCCATTCTGCCCTTCCAGTAGTCAAAATCTTCGCCGAAGAAAAGAGGCGGGCGAGCTGTGCTGTAGCCTTCTTGGTGGACCATTAAAATAAGAATCTCGCACACAAAAAATAAAAAGAAACAAATGTCTTAAGACTTGGTCTTGGATTAGTAATGCGGGAGAAAAATAAAAATAATAATTTACTAATTTCAAAAAATAATAGTAATAAATTAATAAAATATAAAAAAATATTATTACAAATTTTTAAAAACGAGATATTTCGCTAATATCGACCACTGGTGAAAAGATGAAAATGAATTTTTCAAAAATAGTTTTGGAGGGAAAAAATGAAAGGCGTACCGATTCAGAATAAGAATGCTCGAATGATAGTTGTACCGATTCAGAACGACCCCGCTCTGATACCAATTGTAGGATCAAAAGCTCTAGAGGGGGGTGAATAGCGCTCGTGGCTAATTCATGTTGGAGTGTATACTGAAAGCCTAAGCTTTTGTAAACATTTATTTTGAATAAAGAATCACATTTGGTCAAATTGTCTACATTTAGTTGTAGCTGTTCAATTAATTTATATTGTAGATAACATAGTATGTGGTGCCACATACAGAAAATGATGTTATCAATACCTTATAAATTATAAACAGTAGCTCATGACCAAAATGGAAAGGAACAAACCATTGGAAGGTCATAGTGTAATTAGGAATTAATTTATCTTGACTATATAATTACACTAGTACACTTAGAGTGTATTGAGTAGGACCATTTGAGGTCGTTTCTTTTATACTGACTTTATAAAGGAACAAAGACCTCAGTTATTATGGAAGTGTGCGCTCTTAATCCGAATATAATAACAAACACATATATTTGATATTTATTTCTTTAATTTATCAATGGGTGAGATTTAGTTCGATGAATCAATAAGCCCGATAAGTTGGGAAATGATATCACTTATAGTGTGTGTTGTTGATTATAGAAGGAAACTGTGTCCTAGAGATACTAGGTTGATAATGTCCCCAAGATGAGCTCATAAAGATTGTCATGTTAAACCCTGCAGGTAGACTTAGTCCGACATGACGATAAGGTTGAGTGGTACTATTCTTGGATGAAGATATTAATTAAATGAGTTGTCAGTAACTCACTTAATTAGTGGACATTTGGCATCTTAAACACAGGGAGACTAATACACTCATAATAAGAAGGAGCCCAAAATGTAATTTGGGATTGGTGCGGTAGTTCAATAATAGTTCTCTAGTGGAATGAATTATTATTCATAAAATTAAGTTGTGTGTTCGGGGCGAACATGGGATGCTTAATTTTATCGGGAGACCAAAACCAATTCCTCCTCTCGGTCCCTATCGTAGCCTCTTATTTATAGAGTACTATACCCACCTATACCCACCTTCTATACCCACCTAAAGGGGGCTGGCCAAGCTAGCTTGGGAATCAAGCTAGGGCCGGCCTAAGCATGGTTCATGGGTGGTCGGCCCTAGCTTGAACCCAAGCTAGAGGGGGCCGGCCCCATTAAATTAAAAAGAATTTTAATTTTTAATTTTTATTATGTGGAAGATATAATTTATTACATAGAATTAAAATTAAAATATCTCTCTTTAAAGGATCTACAAAAGATTAAAAGAAAGAGATTAGATCTCTTTCCTTATTTGTAGATTGGAAAGATATTTTATTTTGTCTCTTTGAAAATTATTCACATGTTGAAAATTAAAATTATAGAAATTTCTTTTTATCAACCATGAAGGGATTTTAAAGGAAATTTTATTTTTTAAAATTTTCAAAGACAAATAAGGAAGTTTTAATTGTTGATTAAAAATTATCTTATTTGCTCTACATGAGGTGGCCGGCCACATACAATTAATTAGGAAATTTTATTTAATTTTTCTTAATTAATTGTTGTCAAGGAAAGTTAAGGAAATTTTATTATAAATAAATTTCCTTATTTGCCAAAGCCAAGGAATATAAAAGAAGGGGTTGGGGTGCCTTCATGGGTTACAACTTCTATTATTTTCTCCTTCTTTTCCTTGGTGTTGTGGCCGGCCATCCTCCCTTCCTCTCTTCCTCTTTGTGGTGGCCGAAACCTATCTATTGCTTGGAGCTCTTGTGGTGGCCGGATACTACTTGGAGAAGAAGAAGAAGAAGGAGAGAAAGCTTGCATCCCTTGGAGCTTGGTTGGTGATTTTCTTCATCCTTGGTAAAGCACTTGTTTTGGCCGAACCTAGCTAGGAGGAGAAGAAGGTGCTTTGGTGGTTTCTCATCTCGGAAGATCGTTGCCCACATAATGTCCGAGGTTAGAAGAGGAATACGGTAGAAGATCAAGAGGTCTTTCTAAAAGATATAACTAGTAATTTTTCCTTTTCGCATCATACTAGTTATTTTTGCAAATAATACCAAATACAAGAGGCTTACGATTCTAGTATTTCGAATTTATTTTCGATGTAGTGTTCTTATGTTTATTTCTTTTCCTTGTGATTTGATTGTTCCTTTCGGTTAACCTAAAGTTATTTTAGGAAATTAAATATTAGCTTTCCATAAAAGGTTTTGTCTAGTCGGTGGTGGTTGCTCCCATATCCAAGAAGGTCATGTGCCTCGCCACGTCAGTACTGGGAATCAATTATGGAAATTAATATTTAATGGAATTAATAACTTAGGTGATTTGGATCAAACTTGTTAAGTTCCGCAGGAGATCCAAGTCTAAACCTAAAAGAACAAATAGATTAAGTTTTGGATCAAACGTGTTAAGTTCCGCAGGTGATCCAAAATTTAATTTAAAATAACACATGGTAGCTAGGAAAAGGTTCAGACCTTTGTACAAAATTTTTGTACAGTGGAACCTCTAGGTTTTCCGAGTAGCAACCAACAATTCATTCGTTTAGAGTAAAACACGCAGCGGAAAATAAAATACACAATGTAAATACCAAGATTTTACTTGGTTTGGAGCCTGTGGCAACTCCTACTCCAAGGCCTGCATGTAAAAGTGCTTTCGATGCACAATCATACAGAATAGTACAAAATGATTATTCTAGTACAAGGAACTTCTAAATGAAAATAATACCAACAGCTCTATTTGATAAAATCTCCAGAAGAATCGTCGTCGGAGCTTTCGGGCATCGTGGAAGCATTTTCTGAGCAGCTTAAAGAAGCGGAAGTTGTTCATTATGTTATACTGAAGCTTCTGGTCGAGGCTACATTTATAGGCTATTCCGGGCACCCGGAACCCCTCCGGGTGCCTGGACCAGGTGGTTCGGTCACTCCGCGTGTGCCACATCAGCTTGTAGATAACTTTTGGGTTCCGGGCGCCTGGACCAACTCCGGGCGCCCGAACCAACTTTCTCTAGCCCTTATTTTTTGTAAAACAAAGTTAGTCCAGGCAAAAACAATATATGTATAATATGAAATTATAACAACCTCTGACTTTCCGGTTCTGACTTTAAGTTTCGTCGAAACTCTAGGTCGAACCGACGCCTACTGTTCCCTCACCGGAGAATGTTGTTGGGGTTGCAAGGTTGCAAACATAGTCCCACATTGAAAACACATAGAAAAGATCATGAATTTATAAGAGAAAGATATCTCCATTGGCATGAGGCCTTTTGGGTAAAATCCAAGAGCAAAACCATGAGGTCTCAGGCCCAAAGTGGACAATATCATGTCATTGTGGAGATATCTAAATTCTTTTCGATCCTACAAATGTGTCCTCACCTACTCCTCTCAGGAGAGTTTACCTGTTGCCAGATCGGTCCTCCAGACTGACTGGACTTTCTACCTAGGGCTACCACCCCCTAGGACCTAAGATTACCACCCCCTAGGACCTAGGGTTACCACCCTCTAGGGTTTTCCACCCGCGTAGAATCTACTAGGACTTTTTCTTAAGATAACTTAGGACTTTTCTACAAGTTCAATGAACCTTGTTAGATAACAAGATAACTTAACTTTGAACCCTTTGACATAATCAAAGCACATGTTTGATCGTCAAATGCTTCCCGCACCAACACTTTGACGATAGGAAATGAGCCGAGTTGCCGCTTTATCTTGTGATTCCTCTATTAAATCAAGTTCCATAAGGCGTCAATCCGTATTATTGTCATCATAAAGTCTTCTTCGATCAGATTCCACTCCAACTTCAATCGGAATCACTGCTTCGTCCCCATAAACCAGGTGAAAAGGAGTAATTATTGTGGCTTCTCAAGGAGTGGTACAATATGCCCACAATACATTGGGTAATTCATTTACCCAGCTACCACCAATGTGATCTAATTTAGTTTTGAGTCCTCTGATAATTTCCCTGTTGGTTACTTCAGCTTGTCCATTACTCTATGGATACGCCATAGAGGTAAAAGCTTGTGTTATGCTATAATCAGAACATCATTTTTTAATTTTTCAACCCTGAAATTGTCTTCCATTATCAAAAACTATTTTGTGGGGAATGCTAAATCTGCAAATAATATGCTGTCATAGAAATTTAATAACTGCACGTTCAGTAATTCTGGCCAATGGTTCTACTTCTACCCATTTAGAAAAATAATCAACAGCTACTAATAAGAACTTCCTTTGAGCAAGTGCAAGAGGAAAAGGCCCCACTATATCCATGTTCCATTGATCAAAAGAACAAGATACTATAGAAGTCTTCAATAGTTTAGTAGGATGATGAGGAATATTTTGATGTTTTTGACAAGATAAACAAGTTCTCACAAGTTGAGCAACATCTTCTTATAAAGTAGGCCAAAAATATCCAGCTAATAATATCTTTCTAGCAAGAGATCGACCTCCCATATGGCTACCACAAGAACCTTGATGTATTTCTTGTAGGATATACTGTATGCCATCCGATCCAACACATTTGAGTGGAGGGATAGAGAAGGCCCTTTTATATAAGTGATCTCCGATCATAGTGTATTGGCTTGCTCTTTTCTTGAATACCCTAGCTTGTTCTGTATCAGTGGGTAGAATTGCTTGTCGTAAAAATAGAATGATAGGTGTTCTCCAATCACTCTGAATTTCTAGATTAGCATGCTGCTGAATACAAGATATTAATAATATTTGCTCCACTGATCTATCCAAATTCTATGGCAGAAGCTAGTTTAACTAATTCATCTACTGCTTGATTGTCTGTTCGGGGGATTTTCTTTACATTTACTTCATGAAATTCAGCTTTCAATTTGTCAAATGTCTCTACATATAGCTTGAGCCTTTCATTGCTAATTCCAAAGTTACCTGTTAATTATTGTGTTGCTAATTGAGAATCAGAATGAATTACCACACGAGCAGTTCCCACATGCTTGGCAGCCTGTAAACCTGCTATCAATGCTTCATATTCGGCCTCATTGTTGGTGACTCTATAATTCAATCTAACAGATAGCTATATTTGATCTTCTCTAGAAGATATAAGAAGAATCCCTATTCCACTACATTGTCGGGTAGAAGACCCATCCACATAGATGATCCAGGTTTCCTCTATTTCTGGACTTGGTATTTCTATTATGAAATCTTCCAAAGCTTGAGCTTTGATGGTTGCCCGAGGTTGATACTATATATCATATTCACTAAGTTTGATCGTCCAGTTGATCAATCTTTCGGATGCTTCTGGGTTAATGAGTACCCGACCAAGAGTGTTGTTAGTCAATACCATAATTGGGTGTGACAGAAAATAAGGACGTAATCTCCGAGCTGCTAAAACCAATCCATAAGATAACTTCTCGAGTGTCGTATATCGACACTCTGCTCCTTTTAATAAATGACTAAAAAAATACATAGGTAACTGTTTTTTCTCTTCATGCCTCACTAATACATAACCCACAACATGATCGTTGGATGATAAGTACATCCATAAAGTCTCTCCTACTACTGGTTTAGTTAATACAAGGAGAGTAGACAAATATTCTTTCAGCTCCTCAAACGCCTTACTGCAGTCCTCATCCCATTGAAATGCAGTTGCTTGTCGAAGTATTTTAAAGAAGGGGAGACTCCGATTGGCCGACTGAGAGATGAAGCGGGATAAGGCGGTAATCCTCTATGTTAATTTTGTGCTTTCTTTAGGTTTCGTGGAGGAGTCATGTCTTGTAGTGCTTTCACCTTGATGGGATTGACTTTTATTCCCCGCTCGATCACCATGTATCTCAGGAACTTCCCACTCTTGGCCCCAAATAAATATTTGTTAGGATTAAGCTTGAGTCCATACCTCCTCAGGGTCCTACAAGTTTATTCGATATCAACACATAAACTAGAAGTCCGCATAGATTTAATAAGAATATCATTCACATAAACTTCCATAACTCTCCAATCTTCTTTTGAAAAACCTTGTTCATAAACCTCTGATAAGTAGCTCTTGCATTCTTTAGACCAAAAGACATAACTTTGTAATAATAAGTACCTTCAGCAGTTATAAAGCTAACCTTTCCTGATCTGTCTTAGCGAGTGGAACTTGATAATACCCTTGATAGGCATCCAATATACTAATAAATTTGTATCCTGCCGTGGAATCCATCACTTGATCTATACGGGGTAGAGGATAATAGTCCTTCGGGCAAGCCTTGTTGAGATCCCTGAAATCAATATATCCTCGCCACTTATTACCTGGCTTAGAAATCAAAACGACATTAGTCAGCCAGTTTGGAAATTGTAGTTCACGAATATATCTAGCATCCAACAATTTATCCACCTCTTCCTTGATAATTTTGTTCTGATCAGCTTCGAAATCCCTTTTCTTTTGTTTGACCGGCCGAGCATCTGGATATACATGGAGAGCGTGCTCCATAACCATTGATGCTACACCTTTCACCTCCTTAGGTGTCCAGGCAAACACATCACTATTTTTCATCAGGCATTTGACCAAGTCTTCCTTGAGATCATGTAACACCCATAGGATCCCTAATGATTTCATATAAATTGTTGCATGAATTAGAATAGGCCTTATGTGGATTTTTTCAAAATAAAAGAAAAATAGAACCAAAAAGAGGCATGACCAAGGTTTGAACCTTGGACCTCTTGTTAAATGCATGTATGTGATAACCAGTAGCCCCAACAAGGGTGTGTTGTTAGAAAGAGGAGGGAAATGATAGTTAAAGGTTAGGAAGGTGAAGGCTTCCTTCACTTAGGAGGAAAAGTTTGAGTTTTCTTCTTCTTCCTCCAATGAAAAGTTTAAGTTGTCTTCTTCCTTTCATTAGAATGAATAGGAATAAAGAGCTAAGGGAAGAAAAGATCATTTCTCTTCTTCTCCTCATTGAGAATAAATAGGAAAATGGGAAAGGAAAACTTCATTTTTGCTTCCCTCTTCCTCCTTCCTCCTCCTCTCCACCGAAATCAAGCCCTCCTTCCTCACCATTGCCGAACCAAGCTAAAGTCTCCTTCCTAGGAAAGCTTCACGAGACAAGGGTATTCTCTTAGTAAATCAAGCGAGAGGATGTAAGTATTCCCCTCACCTGCAGTACAAGTAGCTTCTACATGTTTCTACGCTTAAAGAATTCTTGAAAACCTAGGATCTTACCTTATAGATTTCGGCCAAGATGAGAAAATAAGGTTAAGAGGTCATCTATGATTTCTAGAGGTCTTCATGATTTATGTTGGTTAAAAACTTGGAACCATGTACCTAATAGGTTTCGGCCAAGAAGAGATAAAGGGCTTAGAGAAAATTTAAAATCTAAATCATGCTTGTTTATGATTCCTCATGGTTTGACATCTATTATATGATGTTAGTTTAAAATCTTTCATGCTATATATTGCTTAGAAATTAGATTCATGCTTTTAGGGTTTCGGCCAAGAAGAGATAAAAAGAAATTAGAGGAAATTAGAAATCTAACTATGCTTGCTTATGATTCCTTATGATGTATAACCACTATAGGATGTTAGTGTGAAGTTTTTATGTTTTATGTTGCTAAAAAATCTAGATCATGCTCCCTTAAAGTTTCGGCCATGAAAGAATAAAAAGGATTAAGGGAACTTTAGAAACCTAACTATGCTTGTTATGATTCCTTATTATGTGTAACCCATTATATGTTGTTAGTTTAAAGTTTTTCATGCTTTATATTGCTTAGAAACTAGCACCATACTCTTAGGATTTCGGCCAAGAAGAGATAAAGGGATTAAGGGAAATTTAAGACCTAAACTATGCTAGCTTGTGGTTCCTCATGATGTGCAATCCATTATATGATGTTAGTTTAAGGTCTTCATGCTTAAATGTTGCTTGAATAACCCATAATCATGTTTGTATGTTTCGGCCAAGGTTTGGAAATTAGGGTTAGGAGCTCATTTATGCTTGCTAAGAGTCTCACTTGCTATGTTATATATGGTGTGATCTTAGTTAAAGTTTCATGCTTAAATGTTACTTGAATAACCCATAATCATGTTTGTATGTTTCGGCCAAGGTTTGGAAATTAGGGTTAGGAGCTCATTTATGCTTGCTAAGAGTCTCACTTGCTATGTTATATATGGTGTGATCTTAGTTAAAGTTTCATGCTTAGATGTTGCTTGAAAAACCTAGAACCATGGCTTGTAAGTTTCGGCCACACTAAGAAAGCTAGGGTTTATGTTATGTGCACTTCATGTTATCACGTTATGACTTTCTATGATATGCTATGTGTTAGGTGCACTTATGTCATCATGTTATGATTCCTATGATATGTTATTTATCATGTGCACTTCATGTCATCATGTTATGACTCTACATGCTATGCTAAATGCTATGTGCACCTTATGACATCATGTTATGTTTATGCAAGGCTTATGTAAGATGAAAGGCCTAAGAGATGCTTCCCTTAAGTTGGGATTAAGAGCACTCTTCATGATAGCCTAAGAGATGCTTCCCTTAAGTTGGGACTAAGAGCACTCTTCATGATATGACAAGAAACAAGATATGTTATGATATGACAAGAAACATGATATGCTATGCTATGACAAGAAACATGTATGCTATTTTACTTCTGTATAGCTTGTACCAGGGATGGACTCCTAAGTTGCCCCAAGGTAGATGGTCTATGAAACGGACCTAGTAAAAGGGATGAGCTCCTAAGTTGTCCTTAGGTCGATGGTTAATGAAAAGGGCCTAGTTCCTCGTATGTTCAAGATTAGCTACCTTGGATCTACTTAGGATGCGCTCATTCATGTATGTATGTGGTACAAAATCGGACCCTCATGTTGAGATTATGTTTAAGTATTTATGTAATATATGTTTCCAAAAGGACATTTGGCATATACTCATTTCATGATATATGTTTTCAAAAGAACAACTTGTATCTACATGTTCATGCTACATAGTTTCCTCTATGCTTTAGTAAGATGCTATTGAAGATATGACTATGATGCTTAGATAATCATGCTACTACTTTATGCTTATGTTCTCACATGCTATGTTATGATTTGCTTAAGATAAGTATGACACTATTTTATGCTAGCATGTAAGTTTTTGTTCGTACCTAGATGTGAGTTGAATGAGCATGTTACCACTTTATGATTAATGCATGATTTATGGTTTTGTGAGTAGGAAGGGATCTTACTAAGCCTATGTGCTTATAGTTTAATTTCCCTTGTACTGTAGAAAAAGGAAAAGAATGACTAAACTAAAGGGAGCAGCAGGAATGGTAAGGATGTGTGTGGAAGTGGCATGGTGGAAAGAAGATCTATTTTATATTTCAAGACTTATTCATTCTCTAAGTTTTGCATATGAACTATTTTTCCTACTAGATACTTTTGGATGGTTTATACTTGATGTGAACTTATGTTTCATGTTTCATTAGTATGCTTTTATGATAACATGATCAGTAGTTAGCTTTCTATATATATCTACTTTCGCTGCCATGATTTTATATCATATTTATGCATGTATGCATGTTTCAAGTAACCCCGCCCTTCCTAGGGTAGTAGTGGAGGGGCGGGCGTTACAGATTAGGAGTAACATCGTACTCGATGTGGGTAGTAGCTTCCGGTTGGTTGACTTGTATCTGCACCTCTTCCTTCTCTTCATATACAAGGGTGGGCAGTTTTTCATGGATGACGTTGATATCCATCCTCTGAACTTTTCTGGCGGCATTAGCTTCCGCCCTCACGACCTCCACATAGCACTTACGTGCTACTATTTGATCTCCCTTGACATTTGATCATCCATGGGGAATTTTATCTTATGACAGAAAGTAGAAACGACAGCCCTGAATTCATTCAAGGTCGGCCAACCCAGGATAACATTATATGCTGATGGAGCGTCCACCACCATGAAGACCGATCGACGTGTTCGCATAAGGGGATCCTCCCCTAAAGATATGGCCAATTTTATTTGACCCGGTGGTTGGACTTCATTACCTGTGAACCCATATAATGGAGTAACCATAGGCTGAAGCTCACTCGGGTCGATCCGCAGCCGATCAAAAGCCTGTTTAAAGATAATATTAACAGAGCTACCAGTATCAATAAAAGTACATAAAATGTTCTAATTGGCTATAACAACCTTAATTATTAATGCATCATCATGGGGTACTTCTACCCCTACTAAATCTCTGGGCCCAAAATTGATTTCCGGTCATGTCGCCTTCTCAACACTACATCCAACGGCATGAATCAATGATCGCCGAGCGTGTGACATTCTCACCCAGTTAGAATCACCATCAGTGAGTCCTCCCGCTATCATATTGATATTACTCCGAGCAGCATTATTGTGATTTTCTTCCTACCGAGTTGATGGTGATTCTAATTGTCCTTGGTCATGTATTTGTGCTTGTACAACGAGGAGAGGTAATATTCCCGCTTGTGATCCGCTCAGTTGATATTCAATTTTGAGAGGACTATTTTGTCATGCATATCGCCGACGATTTGGGATTGAAGAACACCAACGATAACAGGTGTTACCCGCCTATTGATTCTTTAGAGCAAAATAATTTTCTGTGTTGTGGGTGCTAGTCAGATGATACATGCACCACCTTTGCGGGAAATGCATGGGAGCATCTACATGTTGTACTACTTTAGGTCGAGGCTCTGGATGACGATAATGCGGATCTACCCGAGGTCCTTGAGGGGGTTGGACAAGTCCCACTAGACGTGCTACAATAGGAATCAGCATAGAAGTAGTAATATCCTTCCTCCGGGTAGCCTGAGCCTCTTTCACATTGATGAACTTCGAAGCTCGCTCAATCAATATATCAAAATTGGTAGGAGGATTCCTGACCAAATCCTTAAAGAAGTCATTATCATTAAGCCCCTGAGAAAATGCACTTACCAAGATCTCGGTGGTGGCCAAAGTGACATCGATGGCCACTTGGTTGAACCTTTTAATATAAGCTCTGATAGATTCTTTAGGCCCCTGTTTGATTGAAAAGAGACTCCAGGGGGGTTTATGGTACCTCCTGTTGCTTGAAAAATGATGTAGGAATACCTTGCGGAAATCCTTAAAGCGACGAATAGAATTTTCTAGTAGTCGCTTGAACCACTTCTGAACTGCTCCTCCAAATGTAGTGTAACAATCCAAATTTTCTCATTTCGAGTCCTAATAGTACCTAAAAATATTTAGAAATGCTTTAGAAAAATTCTAGAGATTTTTAAAAAAAATTAGAGTATTTTTATGTAACTTTTTGGAGTTCGTTTGATATTTTTACCAAAAGAAACAAGTTGCAAAAAATAAAGAAAATTAGCCGAGATTCGAACTTGCAACCTCCGGCCAAACCAAGCCTTAAGCAAATCCGGCTGACCAAGTGGTCAACCAGGCGGTTCTGTTTTAAAAAGGTAGCAAAATTTATTTAAAATAGTTAACAGAATATTGGATTATAAAAGGGATAAGTTGATGTTGGATTTTTCTGTTTAGAAAAGGTAGCAAATTTATTTAAGATAATTAACAGAATATTGGATTATAAAAGGGATAAGTTGATGTTGGATTTGTCTGTTTAGAAAAGATAGCGAATTTATTTAAGATAGTTAACAGAATATTAGATTATAAAAGGGATAAGTTGATGTTGGATTTGTCTATTTAGAAAAGGTAGCGAATTTATTTAAGGAGTTAACAGAAATATTAAGTTATAAAAAGGGATAAGTTGATGCTCTATTTTCCCGTGACTTAAATCATTCTCTCCTTCTCTTCTGCGTACGATGGAGGAGCTCGGGCAGAAAACGAAAGGGAGTTAGGGCATCGTCTCCGGCGGCCGGTCAAGGTCCTAGAAGCCCTTTTTGTTCGGTTGTGAGTCCAAGAAGCAAGGTAAGTGTTTCTCACCTACAGTAGGTGTAGTTTTGGACCTTTGTTCTTTTTGAATTCGAAGCATGAGAAGCGCTTATAGTGCAGATTTTTAATTAAGCCTATAGTGCAGATTTTTAATTAAGCTTATAGTGCAGATTTTTATATAGGCTTATAGTGCAGATTTTAATTAAGCTTGTAGTGCAGATTTTTAATTAAGCCTATAGTGAAGATTTTAATTAAGCTTATAGTGCAGATTTTTATGTAGGCTTATAGTGCAGATTTTAATTAATCCTATAGTGCAGATTTTTAATTAAGTTTACAGTGCAGATTTTTATATAGGCTTATAGTGCAGATTTTAATTAAGCTTGTAGTGCAGATTTTTAATTAAGCCTATAGTACAGATTTTAATTAAGCTTATAGTACAGATTTTTATGTAGGCTTATAGTGCTGATTTTAATTAAGCTTATAGTTCAGATTTTTATGTAGGCTTATAGTGCAGATTTTAATTAAGCTTGAGAGTGCAGATTTTTAATTAAGCCTATAGTGCAGATTTTAATTAAGCTTATAGTGCAGATTTTTAATTAAGCTTATAGTGTAGATTTTAATTAAGTCTATAGTGCAGATTTTAATTAAGCTTATAGTGCAAATTTTTAATTAAGCTTATAGTGCAGATTTTTATTTAAGCTTATAGTGCAGATTTTAATTAAGCCTATAGTGCATATTTCAATTAAGCTTATAGTGCAGATTTTTATGTAAGCTTATAGTGCAGATTTTAATTAAGCTTGTAGTGCAGATTTCTTAGAGCTTAAAATGCAGATTTCTTTAGAGCAGATTTCTTTAGAGCTTGTAGTGCAGATTTCATAAGAGCTTATGGTACATATTTCTTTAAAGTTTATAGTGCAGATTTTTGGTGGAACTTGTAGTGCAGATTTTTTGTGGAATTTATAGTGCAGATTTTTGGTAGAACTTATAGTGCAGTTTTTTAAAGAAAAGATTATAGTGCAGTTTGGTTAAGTATTATAGTGCAGGATTTATGTTTGCATAGTATGCAGAAATAGTGTAGCATAGAATGCAGAATCTTAATTAGTATAGTATGCAGAATTTTGATTAGCATAGTATGCAGATTTTTTTATGCATTTCAAAGTTAGAATTTGTTTAAACATTTTAGTTTTTAAAGAAGCATTCTTTTATTAGAGGTATTAACAAGTATAAGAAAGATAAAGAAAAGAAAGAAAAAGGCCAAGGCCTTAAGTAGATCCCAAAGTCAAGACATTAGGAATTTTGACACACAAGGTGCTCGTTAAAATGCCAAGGCATTTAAAGAAGAAGTAATTAAGATAAATCAACTTATAAATCAATATTTTACTTTTATCAGTGGCACTGTGCTGGACTCTTAGCTGTCCTTGGGTTGGGCTCCCATAGTCGTCCCTAGGTTTAGATAACCTAGTAAACCCTACTAGATTCGGGACCAGCTATCTCGGGTCTAGTTAGGGATGCGCGCATAGCAAGTACAGTTGTCGGGCCCATCAGCAGTTTGATTATTATTTTTATCTATTATAAAAATAGTTTTCAAAACTTCACAAATCAGTTTTAGATTTATTTTATTCACATGCATATTCGAGTTTTGTGAGTTAGATAGCACTTACTAAGCAATTTTACTTATAGTTGCATTTCCTCTTACTGCAGATAAAGGAAAGGAAAAGTTATAGCAAAGGAAGGCGACAAGGAGGTGCGGATGGATGTGTAATGCCTGGACTATAGAAGCCTTGGGATTTAGCATAAGAATTTATTAACAAAGAGTTGAGTAGAATGTATTAGATGAGTCATTTAGTCTTCCGCTGTTAGTTAATTGTATGTTTTGAGTTTTTTTAGAGTTTATGTATTGATCTTTACATGTGAACAACTCTAATTAAGTAAAGTTAGTAGTCCAGTAGCGCTCCGCCCTCACAGTCCAGTAGTGAGGAGGGTGGGGTGTTACATGTAGTAAAGAACATCCGACATTTAACTCCATCTATAAATTGTTGGAGGAGTACCACATGTTCAAATTTAAGAAGATGATCCTCGAGATCAGTTGTTCTCGAGTATTCTCCAACATTTAAATTTTGATAATGCTTTGGAAAAGATCATCTAGTACTCGTTGAGAAAATAGAGTGATAATCCTTTCAGGAGAACTATCACTAGCTATAATCTTCTCTTTTCATTTTTCTCTTACAAGGGTTTCTCCAGAAGACTCCTGCAGAATTGCTTTTCGTCCTCCTTGTTCAAGAGGTGTTCGAAAAGATGCTTTAGGGCATTGAGTGGGAGAGAGAGGGGTAGAGAGCAAATGAACAGGATCTCCCCCCTTGATATCTCTCTCCCTATGATGAGAAGTTATAGACATCATCGGATGTAGTGCTACTGGTAGCCTGCCATTAGTATAGAGTTGTTGTTGTTGTTGTAATATCTTTTGCACCCTAGCGTTGATGAGTAGCTTCAGATCCTCCTGCGATATAGTAATAATGTTGGGTTTTCCAGCTTCCTCCATCTTTATAGCTTCAGATCCAGGTGAATAGTTTCTCACAGATGGCGCCAAATTTGATCCTGTTTAAAATCTGCGAAAACATGTGCTGGCTCCAGTGAACGACGATCCTTGATGAAAATAACCTCCGGGAGACCTAAAAGAATCTTTCCGCGATCCTACACATAGTGAGATAAACCAACAAACCGTTAGTAACCTAAGACTGGGGTGGAGATCCCTAGCTAGACCCTCCGACGCTCAAGTCAATTTCTCCCTCAAAGGTGGAAGGAAGAAGAAGAAGAACAATAACTGAAGTATTTGGAAATAGAGTTTAGATGCTAGAACTTGCGTACCTTGCCAACGGAGGAGATTCCCCTTTTTATACTACCTCATGTGACCTCCGTAGTCGTGAAGCAGTCTCCGGTTCGTTAGGGTTTGTTAGGAGATGAAGTCATCTTCTATACTTCGTGCAATAATCCTTCAAGGAATCTTTTTTTAACCCCAGATGTACCTGTTTTAACGTTTATGACTTATATTTATGATGGGGACACGTCATTATAACTGAAGAAACTCTAGAAGATATTCCCTGCCAAATATTCTGTTGGGCATGTCTCAGTCGGTCGTTCAAGCCAGCTGCATATATTAAGAATGTTTTTTGTTGAACATGCCTCCTGCTAAGCATGTTTTGGCCGAGAATGTTTATGAACTTTAGGGGGATGAATGCCCTTATGCTCAGTCAGACTTTACTCGGACGAGTGCATTTTGACCATAAGCTGCCGGTCGATAATATATCATAAGCTACTATAAAGTTAAGTACCTTTACGCTCAGTTGGGCTTTGCCCGGCCGAGCATATATAAGCACGTGGGTACTCGCTCGGCCTTCGGTCGGCCAGTAATGTACTAAAAGTCGCAGATAAGGCTAAGTGCCTTTACGCTCGGGCAAGCTCTGCCCGGCCGAACATATATGAGCACGTGGGTGCTCGCTCGGCCTTCGGTCGACCAATAACATGTTGAGACTCATATATAAGGCTAAATGCCTTTACGCTCGTGCGAGTTTTGCCCTGCCGAGCGTATATGAGCACATGGGTGCTCGCCCGGCCTTCAATCGACCGATAACATGCTGAGAATCATATATAAGACTAAGTACCTTTACGCTTGGGTGGATTTTACCCGGCCGTGTATATATGAGCACGTAGGTGCTCGCTCAACCTTCGGTCAACCGATAACATATTGAGACTCATATATAAGGCTAAGTACCTTTACGCTTGGGCGGATTTTACCCGACCGTGTATATATGAGCACGTAGGTGCTCGCTCAGCCTTCGGTCAACCGATAACATATTGAGACTCATATATAAGGCTAAATGTTTTTATGCTCGAGCGAGCTTTGCTCGGTCGAGAATATACGAGCACATGAGTGCTTGCTCGTCCTTCGGTCGGTCGACAATGTACTAGAAGTAATACATAAGTCTAAGTGCCTTTACGCTCGGGCGAGCTTTGCTCGACCGAGTGTATATGAGCAAGTGGATGCTCGCTCGACTTTCGATTGGCCGGTAATATACTATAAGTCATAGATAAGACTAATTGCCTTTACGCTCGAGCGGACTCTGCTCGGCCGAGTGTATATAAGCACATGAGTGCTCACTCGCCCTTCGGTCGACCAATAATATGCTGAGAATCATATATAAGGCTAAGTGCCTTTACGCTCGACGGGTTTTTCTCGACCGAGTGTATATGAGCACATGGGTGCTCCCTCGGCCTTCGGTCGGCCGATAATATGCTGGGAACTATATATATAAGGTTAAGTAACTTTACGTTTGGTCGGGCTTTGCTCGACTGAGCATTTATAAGTATATAGATGCTCGCTCAGCCTTCACTCGACCGATTATATATTTTTTCTATCTTTCATATTTTTGACCTCTTTTTCATTCGTCATATCGACTTATCATAATCCATATTAATCACCATTATCATTCTAGTTAAAAGCGCATTACAAAAAATACAAAAAATATCTTGATGACTTAAAAAAAAAAAATAATTAATTAAAGATCGTATTCAAAATTGAGAAATTATTAAAACACACATCTGATCTAACTTTTGAAAAAAGAATTCTAAAAAAATTAGGGAAGCTCAAGTTTTGCTTTTCTTAAAAAACATAAAAGGGCATCAAATTTCTTCTGACCTTGGATTCGTCGGAGGAAGTCAGGAAATCTCATGTCTCAGTTCAGATTTCTCACGAGCCGCCGCCGCTTGAGCGCCTTAACCTCCCTGTTCTCCCAATCCCCCGAACGAAGCTCGGTCTCCAAGCACGTCGCTTGTGTTGTCTCCAATCCAGAAGGGAAGCAACCGCCGCCTCTCTCACCCAAGGCAACTGCCCCCAATCTTTATGCTCTCGTTGATCTGATCGACTCCTTCCTACAGGCTAAAAACCTCAAATCTGCTTTTTCGGCTGTGTGTTTGCTGTTCAAGAGCGGCCATGCGACGGACGCTTTCATTTTGAAACTTTTGGTGAAGGGTCTCTGCAAAGGCCTCTCCGTTTCCAAAGCCGTGCAGCTGTTCCGAGAGGTCGAGCGGAAGAAGTGGATTTTTCCCGACGTCGTCACTTATAACACTCTCATCAATGGCCTGTGCAAGGAGAAAAGGATGGAAGAAGCCATGGAGCTATGGAGAGAGATGGCGTCGGGAACTGGTCCTGGCTGCTCCCCGAACGCTGTCACCTACTCGATGCTTATGAATGGTCTCTCCAAGGCCGGAAGGGTGGAGGAAGCCATGTCCTTGCTGGATAACATGAAAAGGAGCGGGCTTGAAGCCGATGCGTATGTCTACGGTGCTCTTGTAAGTGGTCTATGTAACGCTGGCTCCGTGGACAAGGCCCTGGACCTCTTTCACGAAATGTCCCTGAAGGAGGTACGCCCACGCCCAGATTTGGTCCTTTACAGCAGTTTGATTCACGGTCTATCCAAGCTTGGACGTTGGAAGGAGGCTAAAGATATGCTATATAACATGGCGAGTCAGGGAATCCGTCCCGATGTCATAACGTATACTAGCTTGATCGATGGCCTCTGCAAAGATGGAAAGGGCTCTGAGGCCCTGAAGCTGCTAGGTCTGATGGTGGAGAAAGGTGAAGAACCAAGCAATGTCACGTATAACGTCCTAATTAATCATCTGTGCAAGGATAACCTGGTTGATGATGCTTTTGAGTTCCTTGAGAAGATCACCAGGGAAGGAAAGTCACCGGATGTTGTTACTTACAATACACTAATCCAGGGTCTTTGCAATGTAGGCAAAACTTTTGAAGCATTGAAAGTGCTCGGTCAAATGCTTGATAGTAGATTTGGAGTTGAACCCAATTTGCGGACATTTAACACGGTTATACATGGACTTTGCAAGAGGCATTACACTAGACTAGCCTTGAAGGTACAGAAGCTGATGGTACGTAGAGGGTACACCTGTAATCTGGTTACTTTCAATACGCTACTCGACGGACTCCTCAAGACGAAGGACGTTGAAGGGGCTATCTGCTTGAAAGGAGAGATGGACTGCCTAGGACTGGAGCCTAACTCCTTCACATACAGCATCCTTATAAATGGGCTCTGCAAAATGGGGCATGTTGAGGATGCAGAAAAGCTACTTCGTGAAATGAAGGGAAAAGGATTTGGTCCTACCTTACATGACTATAATTCTATAATGACAATACTGGCTAAGACAGATAGAATGGAGCAAGCACTGAGTTTATTCAATGAGATGCAGAAGCCTAATGTGGTTACCTTCACCATTTTAATTGATGCGGCATGCAAAACTGGAGATATGGATTTGGTAAAGGACTTATTTGTGGATATGCGTCAAAGTGATATCACTCCTGATTCAGTTACATATTTTGCATTAATAAATGGATTTGTTGAATCTGGAAAAACAGATGAAGCTATCCAAATGTTGGAGCACATGAATGGTAGTGGATTAGTTCCAAATGTTAAAATATATGATTTACTTATACGTTGCCTCATAAAAAAAGGCGATACTAGAAAGATTGTTAGCTTGCTTCATCAAATGGCAGCAAATGATGTGGCTCTTGATACAATGTTCATGTTAACCCTTTTGGATACCCTGTCATTTGATGGAGAAGACAAGACCCTATTGAAATCTTTGCCGAATTTCTCAAATGAATTGGCCGGAAGAACAAAATTCTCATGTCATGAATTGATGGAAAAGCTCCAATGATCTTGCCTTGAGCTCCGATTACCAGCTACTGAAGCATCTTGAGTTGGAGAACGATTGTATGTGTCTTTTTCCTTTTTCTTGCATACTAAACTTAGGACCAACACTTCACTGGATTAAGACTTTGTTGTTGGCTTTGCAATTTGTAGCAAACATTTGTATAGTTGGGAACTTGCGATCTCTTAACCTTTCCCCCCTTAAATTTTACTTCCGTGTATTATTTGATCTTGGTCAACTTCATTCCTAGTTATTTCCTACATTACCTTGGTACTAGTATTAAATTTAGTTTGCGTGCACATTTACAAATGAAGAAGAAAAAAATACTTTAAATGGTTTTAGTCAAATTTTATTTCTCTTATCCGTTTGTAAAACCATGTTCAAGTAAACTAGCTATAGCCAATCTGTTTAATTTAATATTGAGGAGAATTAAATTGATTCATTTAAGTGCACACTCTTAACTGTGGCATCTCATCCAGATTGTCATGGTTTAAATCCTACGAAAAACTCTCAAACTGTTTGTAGTTTAAACCAATTGATATATTACATTCCAACCTTTTAAAGTGAGCCAAAAAAGAAAATTCAATTTGGAAAATCTGGTATATTGACAACTCTGATTGCTCTTTTTTTTTGGGAATAAGAATTAGAATTCGATGTTTGGGCTGCTCAATATTATTAATCTGCAAGCAAAATATCTGTTTATTTGGATATAATGTTTTTCCAATATTCTTGCTCCTTGTCAAATGGACTCCATTAAATCAAAATGCAAGAAACATTATGTTGTTGGCTTAGGTAGTGTAACAACATTTTAGTGAATGCATTGTGTTATGATACTCTAAGCTAATAGCCAATTACTGAACTGGATTTTATCCAAAATACTTTGAGAATTATGTTAGTACCTGTGCCTGATTAGTATATATCTATTGTAATTTTTGTCTTGGAACATTTTCTTTCTTGATGGCACTTTGCTGATATCAGTTTTTCTATGTATACTTCAACTACAATTTGTTTATTGTGGTATTAGAAACTTGATGTTGTATCCGCCAATTAACTCAAAACCCTTATCATGTCTGAAATTACAGTAAAAAAACTTCTATGTTAAAGTATATTAACTGGTTCATTAACATCCGTAGGATGATAATTTTAGCAATTGACCACTGGATAGACCACAGTATTAGTTGCAAGAGCTGCCTGCATTGGCTACCTTCATTTTGAAACTGTTATGAATGAACGGAGACTTCTATGGTTGTACCTTTCTCCTCATCAAAGATAAAAAAAAGTATTATCCTGCTCGAGTTTGCTTTGTAGGAATAGCCTTTACATATTGTTGCTGGTAATCGAGCAATGAAACAAGTTGGTTTCGTCTGCCATTCATGTTCAGCAATTGTTGGTCCATGCAGAATGTCACCAAAACTTTTCTCATTCATACTATCATCTAACTTTTATACTCTATGATGTGAATGTTTTTACTGCTTGCACTTTTCAGTCACTCATATGTCAATTAAGAATGTTATGTGCATTTGGAGGATAACTGTTTAGTGAACCACCTGTTTTTGTTAGTGAACCCTTTATCAATCTATTACATTTACATCTCATATCTTTTGACAAGAATATGGATTTCCAATTTCATGCTTTATGCATAAAGAAGCATGAGTATTCAAGTTCATCATGAGAAGCAGCTGTTGCTGAAGTCTACAACCAGCAACTTTGCAAGTGGTTTACTGAAACAACATTCTGGATGCTCTCTCTTAGCAGTCTGCTCCAGAGTTCCATTTTGCAATCCATACTGAATACTTTGCCATTACCAAACAACAAACGCTTGCAGCAAATAAAGCAGCATGGAATTCATGCACTTTCGATAAACATTGTTTCTGAGATGAACAGACACTCTCAGGCCTCTCCGATCTCTACTTTGTCCAGGATTTTTGTGAGCTTGCTGCACGGTGAAACGTTTACGATTCACAGCAAATTATAGTGCGCACTGTTTCCAGAATACTCTCTAATTCAACTACTCGTTCCCTAGATGTTTTGGAAAGGCGCGAACCTTGACAGCTCTGTTGCAACTCAATTTTGCAGTTTATAATTTATAACTATGTGTGGCAATTGATGTTGTGACACAAATTTCTTGAGAAGTGTTTGTAAAAATAATTGTTTATCTTAAAAGGATTCTTTTTAAAAATATATATATATATATATTTCTGTTTTTTTAATATAAAATTGATGATTTTATATTAAAGGTACAACTAGAATTACTTTGATGGTTATTTTTAATTTAAAAATAAATTATACATTAAGTAAAATTTGAGAATTGTTGAAAGTTGTAGGGTATATAAGTAAAATTTACCCGTTCCGAAATGTCGTGGAAAAGGAAAAATCTCAGCGACAACCGAATCGCAAGCGGAAAAAAAACCCTTCGGCCCGTGCTGCTTCTGCTGGAGAACGATCCTCCGGATTCTTCTTCGCTGCTCTTCCACCTTCGTTGACTGGAGTGCTTCGATTCTTATCCGGCAAAAAGGAAGCAAGATCGAGAAAGGGACAATGGAGCACACCGAGGAAGCGGATATTAAGGGTTACGTCTCGCCCTCTCCCACAGATACCACTGAAGCCGCCGCCGAAACGGAGAGCGATGTAGTCGAACGGGACCGCTATTCTCGCGTGATCAAAGCTGGTCTCCATCCCTTGAAGGTTTCTTCTTTTCATATCATCCTTCCCGTGGCGTTTGCATTTCCCAGGAAAAACAAAAATCTTTGTTTACCCCTATGAGTGATCTCGATTGTACTTGTTTTTTGCCGATTGATTTGATTAGGCTCGTTATGCGACAAATTCATACTGACCTCTCTTTGAGGATGGTAAAATGAAGTTGGAATTTCTCGTCAGATTAGTGAACATTAGAGATCTGTATCCTGGGTGTAAGGGTGAATGATAGCATAGGCATAGCGTCGACTCCTTGAATTTTTTATTGATAGAACCCTAGGATGATGAAGTTCTGTATTTGCTTTCTTATGGTCATGCAATAGACTTACTTCCTTTCTGGGTATCTGAAAATTGGATTAAATGATCGGTGCTTCTAGGAAATATGTGGCTAGCTATTAAGTCTAATCTCGATTGGCTAGCTAGTTATGTTATTTTATGTTACTTTGATGAGAAAGTTCGAGGGATCTTGGATTCCTTAAGAGAATTTTATCTGATTTCATCTTTTATATATAATCGTAAAGTTCTCTAATTGTGTTCAGCATAAGTTTGTGTTTTGGTATTCTCGCCGAACTCCTGGAGTACGTTCACAAACATCATACGAGGATAACATAAAGAAAATTGTGGAATTTAGTACGGTATGTTCCTTCTTGGAAGATTGCAATGTGATCCCCTTTTATCTATCAAAGTATATAGTATTTTGTTTCCTATTACAGGTTGAAGGGTTTTGGGTTTGCTATTGCCATCTAGCACGGCCTGCCTCACTACCAAGCCCAACAGATGTCCATCTTTTCAAAGAGGGTATTAGGCTTCTGTGGGAGGTACTTCATTTTTCTTATGCAATTTATTGATCATCTCTTCATTTTTCATTTTTTCCCCATTTTCTTAAGATGTATAAGTGGAATTCAAGAAAATCCACAATTTTTTTTTTTTGCATATTTACAAAACTCATAGCACAATCATTTTTCTCCAATGTTTTTTTTTAAAATTGATTTGATCAGGATGCTGCAAACCGTAATGGTGGTAAGTGGATATTGCAATTCAAAAAGGTCGTTTTGGGGAAGATTTGGTAAGGGAAAGAAAACATTTTCTCTAAATTGTACACTATTTAATTTCTTCTGATTAGATTTGAGAATATATGTGTGATTTCCTATTTGTTTTCTCAGTTTTTGCTTCATGTTGTATAGTGTTTCTATCACATGATTTATTAATTGCCTAGTTCTTCTTAGTTGGTTTACCAATGCAAAGCAAACATATGACTTTTGATGCTCTATATATTCCTCAACTTTAGTCCATGGAACTGCTTTAAGATTCATCTGTCAAATCAGTATATATTATGTGTTTGTTTGATCGTTCAGAACTCATTTCTTTTTCTTGCTTCAACTATCATGGTACTATGTATGTGTATGATAAGGTCCAAGTTACTGAACATGTTTGAATCTTTTCTGGGAAATCAAATTTATTCACGCAATTTGATTTGGGGTTTTCTTGTTTAGAATTCAATTTAAGTAGATTCCTCCTCCTTCCAACTGCAAGAGTTGGATGAATCCAATCCTTACGGAGCATGATCTGAGGCGTGCTCCCTACTGACTCATTGAGGATGGGAGAGGAGCTAGTGATAATGATGTGCTCAACCGTTAGGGAGAAAAAAGTAGGTCTAACTGGATTAGAGACCTCTGCGCGTCTATTAGGAATGAGGGTATATATATATATATATATATATAAAATTTATTATCTCTACCTTGTGTTTACAAGAGTATGTGCTGCCATTTTCTCATGTCTTTCACTCTACTTAAATCCACACGAGTGTAACAAAGAAACAAGTTGTATTAAAAAAAATACAAAGGTTGTAGTACACACAGCTAATTTTATGAAAATTTTAATTTCTTTTTCTGCCTAATTTAGATAATCTTATAATACACAATAAGTTAATATTAGATTGTGAGTTTTTCCAGTAAGTTTTCTTTGAATATCTAGTTGTGCGTGCTTCCAGATGCTTAACTGTGAGTATTTTTTCTTGTTTCTATGGTTGTTTTTTAGGCTTTAATTCAAAATCAGAATCCTCAAACTTAATGTTTGATTGTTATTGTTTGGCCAAGCAAAGTTTTTGGCGGAATCATAGGTAGCTGTAACTTGTCTAATATGGGAGCTCCAAAGATTGGTCTAAGTTGTTGGATTTAGTGGGATTTCTGGAATTTTTTTTTGTTGGTTATACTATATGCCCTATAGGGGTCCATTGGGTTATGGCTAATATAGGAACTTCAATGATTATTGACTCACCAGCAAAACCATGATTGAACCACCCAGGAGAAACCTATCCCAGGTTCCCAACATTGACTTCATTTATACCCAATAGGCCAAACTGTAAACTGTACCAAATATGTTTATAATGACTTCACCCATGACAATTTATATGATCTAGAGGAGTACTCATCATGTTCTCAAATCATATCACTGCAGTATTGTGGCAATCAGTTGTTAGGTTCTTTAGTGTGCTTGTATTGGGTGTTGTTGGTTGGAATACATTAGTGTACTTGTATGGTTTTCGTGTGTTGCAACTTGAAGATTACCAGAGTGGGACTTTGGCTTTGTGATGGAGCCCACATGAAAGGAATCTAAATTGTTGTGGTTCTCGATTGAGCTTTATATGCTGCCAACTCAAAATGATTTTAGGTTGAGTGACTAGATATATAAAGGATGTCAAGTATAGATTTCGGGAAAGGGGATGATGTATGAAATCCGTAAATGCGCAACCATCGTTAAATAATAAAATATCATTCGCTGAACTGTAAATCGAATACTAATTCAAATCGCGAAGCAGATTATCTAAAGCAATCGAAGTCGAGAGAATCATGAGAGAAAGAAAACAAACTAAGAAAGCAAGAAGAGTTTGTGGGAGAAAATCAGTTTTGGGAAGTAATTCTAGGACTGCAGTTTCGCCACGATGATCATTGACACCCTAAATGTTATTCACTCTTTTACGTATGTGTTTGATAATTATGAAGGTGGTTTATCTCGAGATACCCGGTATAGACTTTTGGAATAATACCGGTGTGCCTATCCATATGTGGTGCCTATTGTCAAGATAACCTTCCTAAAGCGATCACTTTCTTAGGTGGCCTTCTAGGTGTTATCCCCTATTTTGTGATGTCGAATTGGGGTAAACCTATTAAGCTCTGTGATAGCTATTGGTGCTCTTGTGGGGTTTTGAATTACTTTCACGAACAACCCCTTAAGTCTCGAACTTTAGGGGTCGGGGAATTGGGGTCACCTCTCGGCCTTGTCCCGCCTCCAGTGGGATATGAAAATACATGCGAGTGTCATAGTTATGTATGCATACTAAAGTCGGATCATAAACCAAACACGTCATGTGATAAAAGAGATGAATAAATATTAAATACGTGTCAACAATTAATTGGGCTACTTTCTCATCCTAGAATCAAAAGACCTACTTCATAAAGATGGAGTTACAATAAAGAAAAACATTCTACAACTCAAATCAAAGAGAAAAGAGGGAAAACTTAGTCATCATGTGTGTCGGTGTCTTTGGATAAACTCCAAGCTCTCGGGAAGATGGAATATCTACGACTCTTTGGAAACGGCACTCACCTAGGATTCTTTGTCACTAGGAAACCCCTCCTTAGGGAAGGGGAGAACCTCTTGATCCCTCGATGCCTCCAATAGATGCCCCCCTTTTCCTTTTATAACCTTCAAGGATATCAAAACTAATAAACTTCCCAAAAAAGTTAGGGGCACTTTCCTAAAATACAAAATTTCCATAAAAATAGGAGATTGCCGCCACATAGTCCACGGTCATGTTGGGAAGCATGACTTGGCCGTGTGACACTCTGGATGTCTCCTCAACAAACAACAGAGAAGAGCATGCTAGCCCGTGGTCCGTGTGTTCTTGCGAGAAGTCCGGTTGTCGATCTATTTCATGCTTAACTCTTCAAATGATGCACGGTCGTGGCCCCTCAGTCGACACGGCCAAACCGTGCATCTTGCTAGAAAATCACATTCCAAGGTTTTTTTGTCTCTATTTTAGCTCCAAACTCATGTCATGTCAATAAAAACATGCGAAGAACAATTCTTTGAAAAAAGGACGAAAACATGCAAAATAGTTTCGAAAACATATACATGGAATACACACATCACGGGACATCTCCATTTTTTCTCATATTGAAAATTAGAGAATTTATATATCCTGGTGTATAATTAGGGTGGACCACATAAGTTTTATTCCTACATCAAGCTTTATGTCAGACTATATCACTATTATTATTTGAATTAATTAAAATTATTTTTTATTACAGTGACTTTTTTTTGTTTTCTTCTACTCCTTCACATTAGTAGGTTCAATTCTCTAACTATTGAATCTATTGGTCATATTTATTCCTAACAATTCAACACTTAGATCCATAATGTAAGATAGGTCATAGCGCAATATTAGTTTTCGTATTGTCTAAGGGCACAATAATCACACAAAACACAAGAAGCTACTTTTCATTTTCAACCACCTCATCAATATTGTCTCCCCATTGAAATATAGATTTAGGGTATGTAAAACTCATACTATTGCATTGTCATTCATCTCAACTATCCTTTTGCTACTGAAACATACATTTACTTTTTGTTCTAGTCATATTAAAATGTTTAGTTTTTAAAAATTTGACCTAATTATATTTTCATCAATTAACACAATGTCACATGGATTAACAAAAAAAAACAGACCAAGGAATCACTCTTGGGCTTTCCTTGCCGCATCTTATGTGTGATAATCTGATAAGCGCACAACTGACTAATGGTTTTTGAAGCTTTAGAATTAATGACATTAACTTGATGTCAGTGCATTGCATGTCAATTTTCTTATGAAAAAGGCAGGTCTGGTTCTACGTCACTGTATAGTGGAAACTAAATAAATATAATATCTATAATTAATGACGTTTATTGTGGTATCCATATGAATTTCATTCTTGTGAAAAAGACAGTTTGCGTGAATACTGGAAATTAAAGTGATATTATAATGGAAGGTTTTGGATGAGGAGAGTATAGATGTTAGAATCAGATAAAGCTAAACTGTTTTTCCCTTTCCTAGACGCCAAAATCCATGCAATGAATTTGATCCTCTTAAGTGTTCTGATCTTAATCCTGAAACAGTACCATTTAAGTGAGTTGGAATTTAGTTATAGTTTTTTTTTGGTGCTATTTATTGGCCTATTAACCTGTTTCGTGAGAGCTTAATTTTATTTTCTTGAAGTCTAGATGATATACTGTCTTCATTGACAACATCTCTACTCTGTTTTTTTTTTTAATAATAAAAATAAATCACCACATTGTGCGTCTAATTTTGTTTGGTTTTGTTTGAGTATATAGATAATGGCACTAGTTGGTAACCAACTTGACTTTGGTGACGACGTTTGTGGTGCTGTGTTGAGCATCCGTCTCAACGAGGACATTTTAAGTGTTTGGAACCGGAATGCATCAGACCAAAAGGTTTTGTATCTCGATCAGATTTAACTTGACATATTGATCTGAATTTAGATGACACTGGTTTTTATGTGTCTAGGGTGTGATGACTCTGAGGGACTCCATCAAGCGGCACCTAAAACTGCCACAGAGCTACTTAATGGAGTACAAACCTCATGATGCTTCTCTACGTGACAACTCGTCCTATAGGAATACTTGGTTAAGAGGATAGGCATCGTAACCTCATTGTTATGGAGCACTCAGAACAATTCTCTTCTACAGCTTTAATCTAAAAATGTTGGAACTGTTTGTGACAGATGATTTTTGATCCAGTGATAAGATCGGGGGGCCCGCGTGAGGGCAAGGTCAATGACACCTAGAGGTTAACAGTCAAAGGGGGGTCAACCTCAGGGGCTCGACGAGCGGACAGGACATGCCGATCGCTAGGCGATGATCTTCACCCGAGAGAGCAACCATTTGGCCGTGGGTCCAGATTTCCAATGAGGGAAATCACATGGCCGAGCGGATGGTCCACTCGGCCAGGGTGCAAAGAAAGAGCAACGGCCGAGCAGCCTACTCGCTCGGCCAGATAGGCGATGACCCTGAACCTTCCCGGATGGGCGACCACCTACGCCAGACCAAAGGTGAATATCCTGGCCGAGTGGCTTGATGATCGATCCGGGAAGAGGAAGTCAAAAAGTATGGGACAGTGTGGACGTCATCTTAGTAACCCCTGTTGCTGACAACATGCATGTTTGAGGGCTAGATCACACTTAGTATCGGACGACGAGGGATTCTGCTGTCCCATCAGGAAGACGCTCAGACTGTAGTAGTATGGTGTCAGACATGCTCTTCTGACAAGCTCATGCTGCGGTATGGTACAGGACACGTGTACACATCGGATTGTGTGCACCAAGCTCCCATAGCTCTATATAAGACCCCTTGGATTTCACCGGAGGTATGAAATCTCCGATCCTAGAAGTCACCTTCTTGTTTTCCATTTACCTGACTTGAGCGTCGGATGATCGTCGCCGGGAACCCCTCCCCAGCCCGATTTCTTTGCAGTTTCGCCGGAGCGCCGTGCGACGTGCCGGAGATCTACGTCAGTAACTCGGAGAGCACGACGTATCCAGCGTTCGTTGATTCAACTTTCGGACAGGATCAATTTCCAATAACTGGAACCTTGTTTTCTTCTGGATTAATCTTTGGTGTTTGATTCCATTTGCTGGCTAATATCTTAAACACCCAATTGTCTTATTCTTGTGCGGTGCGTAGCTGATATTTCGTTAGATGGTCTTCGTACATTAGTTGAATTCGGCCAGGTTCAGACACTGATTGTTGCAGTATACCAAATACTCGAACTCTGCGTTGGCTTGAGAATTAACTCAACCGTGCTTGCAGATTGGGATGATCTGGGTAAATCGACTGAATTGCATATTTTATGAAGCTTTAACTTATTAATTCTTTCATTTATCATTTATATTTCTATTTATCATTTAACTTATTTCTATGAATTGCATATATCATTTATCGACTGAATTGCAACTTCCAAATAATGTCTAAATCCCTGACAATCGTTTAAATGAAATTAAGGTAGGTTTGGTTGAAGGATATTGTTTATAAATTTTGATTATCTATCTAAAGTTTTAATCCTATTTGATTAAAGTAATAAATGATTATAGAGTATATTTGTCATATCATTAAATAGGGAATATAATTTGGAATGTAATTATTTTAAAAGTGTGAGTTTATGTGATTTCGGGATTTCGGGATTAAAAATTTATTTTTTAAAAAATAAGTATTTTAAAAGTTGAATCAATTTTTTATATTTTATTTCTGTAATATTAACTAAAATTATGTATGATTGCTTGAATCGAACGCTGTAGGATAAACTAAAAATAGGGCACAATTCAAGATGGCGCCTTATATTTTTGAAAATATGAAAAGGAATCTCACCCAAACTCATAAATCCATTTTATCCATTTATTTTGTATTTTTTTAATAAAAATAATAATTTTAAAAACAAATCATTTAATCTTTTATTTTATAAAATCCAAATATTAAATTCATGTAAGAGATTTTATAAATTCAAGTTAAAATTTAAAATTTTTAAAGATATTTAATATAACAAGTTCAATTTATATAACTTTTAAAAAGGATTCAATGTATGAATAAAATTGGACGAGAGCCAAGAAGAGAAAGAGTATAATTTTACTTTGTATTTATTTGTTGAATGGTATATTTTTAACTTTGCAGTCCTTCAAATGCTTTTTCTTAGCTCCTTCTCTCAAATTTTTTTTAAAATTGTCTATATATCTTTAAAGGACTCATCTACCTCATATTATTTTAAAAAGAAAATTTATAATTATAGTTGTAAATATTAATTGTTTATGAAATTTTTATTAAAAAAATCTTAATTGTTTTGCCAAATTAATTTTGAGTATTCAAATATAATTTGATAACCAATTTATTATCATAAATATTTAATTTCTAATTTTCTACCTGCCATTATGACGGCTATCAATGAAATTAAATATAATACATTGACGAGCAGGTATAAAATTGGGACGTTTACCTGTAAACAAAACTTGTCGTAGCTGAGTGTCTGCGTCAGTGGACAGTGTACTCACGCGCCGGTCTTCTTACCCCTTTTCTCCTTCCTCCTCCCAGTGCTCTCTTCACCGAGCTGAGAAACAAGTAAACAAATCTCAGATCAAGCCAGCAACGTAGGTTCTCCTCGCTTCAAGATCCAAAGGGCGGTCTTCCATTCTCGTCCCCATCTCACCGCCTGCTCTAACGTCTAACCTAACTGCATTTGTCCTCCCTGATCGATCGATCGATCGGTGGGGGTGGCGTGAGTGAGGTTGGTTCTCCTCGGCTGGTGGATGGAGAGGGCTGTTCCGGAGCGCTTGGCGGGTCACCGGGTTGTTCGCGTGCAAACTCCGTTGGTAAGTTCCTTTATCTTCTTTCCTTTCCGACCACCCTTTCCGCTTATGATTTTTAGTTTAGTTTGAGGATCAGATCGCCTGGAAACGTTATTTTTTGTTTGAGATTTGAGTCAAATTTGCGGGCGAGGGTTTGGAAACGCCGTCATTTTTGGATAGTTTGGCTGTATTGAAAAATTTTCATTTTTAATCTATTGATCGCGTGTGTTCTGATAAGCTAAATCGATCGTGTTATTATAAAAGCTAAGTCACATTCATGGGTGAGGATTCGGCGATGCCGCCGCTTCTGATGAGCTAAATCGTTCGTGTTATTGTTAATCTTCCCCACACAGAAAGGATGCGTTAATCTTAAGTTTCGACGTTCCTAAGTTTTTTTCCCTCTCTTTTCCGTTCCTGGAATACAATGTTGTGGTTCTCCACTTGTAGGTCTTTTAAGTGCAGATAAAATAATGTTCTCAATGTTTCCTTCCCGGTCATTCTTTATAAAGAAGTTGACTTGGTATACCTTAATAAGCTTGATGTACTTGATACTTGTACATTCCGAACCTTATTGTCTAGTTCATCAGAAAGGTTTTCATGACCGTAGTACTTTTTGTCCCTTCTTTAGGGAAAAGATGGAGATGGATGATAATGCGACCAATTTATATATACATAACATTTACGATAAGAAAACATCAGCACCAAGAAATTATTTCTGTCTCCTATCCTTCCCTGCTGAAAAATTAAAATTCTTGGTTGTTGCAGCTATACTAATCATTTGGTTGTCATTCTTGGAAACGTTATAGTGCCTTCCTAAGAGAATATTAGTAGTTGTGATAATCTTTTGCTATATAGTGGCAGTATGTATGTAGCTTAGCTTAGAGTGTTTACATATATGTTTTGACCTACTGTGGTTGGGACTGGTAGAGCCTTATTCCAATATAGATTAACCAGGAAAACTTGTTGTTTTCCTGTCTAGTTGCCGTGATTTTCTAATGAACTGTCCACTTTTTGTTACACGCCGCTTAAATTAACCTGCAATCTAAATTCATGACCATCTATGCAAACATATAGGCAAGCTATGCCCTGTACAATCTTGATATTGTAGATAGCATGGATAAAGTAAGAGAACTGTAGATTGGCATACTGTGGTTGGAACTTAAGAGAGAATTTCTGTGGAGTAACTGAACAGGACTGAGTTGGACTTGTATTCAGGTATTTTTGAGCAAATAAATCTTACTTTAACCATGGAATATCATTTGCAGAAAAATATTTTGTCTGATTGTTTGGATCCATTCTATATGATCAGATTAGGACTTAGGTTTAGGCTTAATACATCTCAATTTTGTTCCTTTTCATCCTATGTTGTCCAAAAGTTTTCTTCTTTTAGTTAGATTGCTTGTGTTTATTAAACCAATAAGAGCAACAAGAATTGTATAAACCCTAGATTTTAAGGTATGCAATTTTTTGTAAAGGATCAGATGCAAGCATGCATCAGATAGAATTGCATAACAAGGAAACATAGCGAACAGATGCATTTCCATGGACATTGCCCTTTCATGTGATATTTATTATTGATCATACAACAGAAGCAGTTAACTTTGTTATACTGTAGGGATGCTAGAATTTCTTTTGTACATAAATGTTTTTGGTGGGCATATCATGGTGAAAGTGAAGCATTTTTTTTTTTAAAAAAAAAAATCCCATATAAATGCCAACAAGTTGAATCAAATTATGGATAACTGCTCTCAATTTATAGTTTATTTTTTATTCATCATATTCCATTGGCATTATAGTTTAAGTTATTGCCCATATCCACCTTGACTACTGCTTGTTGGGATATTCTTTTACTACATCTGATTCACAAGATTATATTCATTTATGTGCCTTTGGTCTTTTTTGTTTATAATTCTTATGCAATTACAAGTTGTTTCAATCACAGTGCAAATTTTAAATGCAATTTGCAGGTTGATTCTGTATCATGCTATTGTAGAGTGGATGCTGGTTTGAAAACAGTTGTAGGAGCTAGAAAATTTGTTCCTGGTGCTAAGCTCTGTCTGCAACCTGAAATTGTGCCCAATGGAACAAAATTGAGGAACACACACAGGCAGAGGAATAGAAACCAGGCGCCTCTTTTGCCTGGTCTCCCAGATGATCTCGCCATTGCTTGTTTGATTCGGGTTCCTCGAGTTGAACATCAAAACCTTCGACTAGTTTGCAAAAGATGGAACAAACTTTTGTGTGGAAATTACTTCTACTCTCTTAGAAAAAAGTTAGGGATGGCAGAGGAGTGGGTCTATGTCATCAAGAGAGATCGTGATGGAAAGATATCCTGGCATGCATTTGATCCTACTTATCAAATCTGGAGGTCACTTCCACCTGTTCCTGCAGATTATTCTGAAGCTCTTGGTTTTGGTTGTGCTGTTCTTAGTGGCTGCTACCTCTACCTATTTGGAGGTAAAGATCCATCCAAGGGATCAATGAGGCGCGTAGTCTTCTACAATGCACGGACAAACAAATGGCACAGAGCTCCAGACATGCTTCGAAGGCGCCATTTCTTTGGTTCTTGTGTCATCAATAACTGTCTATATGTTGCTGGTGGGGAATGTGAAGGGAACCAAAGAACTCTTCGGTCAGCTGAGGTTTATGATCCTAACAGAAACAGATGGGCATCTATCACTGAAATGAACACTGGAATGATCCCCTTTATCGGTGTTGTTTATGAGGGTAAATGGTTTCTGAAAGGACTGGATTCCCACCGGCAGGTCATGAGTGAAGTTTATGCACCTACTGCCAACACATGGTCCACTGTTAGTGGTGCGATAGTCACAGGTTGGAGAAATCCCAGTATTTCATTGAATGGAAGAATTTATGCATCAGATTGCAGGGATGGGTGCATGCTTAGAGTCTATGAACCAGCAACAGACTCATGGGATAAGTTCATGGACAGCAAAAATCATCTAGGAAATGCTCAGGCCTTTGAGGCTGCCTCATTTGTTTCTCTTAATGGGAAGATGGGTATTATTAGGAACAACATGAGCATAAGTCTTGTGGATGTGACAGAACCAGTAAATATCATAGAGACAAACAGTGCTCGTGCGTGGGAAACCCTTGCTGGCAAAGGCCAACTTAAAAATTTGGTGGCAAATTTATGGTCCTCTATTGCAGGTCGGAATGGAGTGAAGGGTCATATTGTTCACTGTCAGGTGCTTCAAGCTTGAGATCTCGCTGAACAAATGAAAGGTGATATAAACCCATTGATTTAGGTTGTATTACTATCAGCTGCTTACTAATTAATTGACATCTTGAAATGGAGAAATCTGCAACAAAGCTCTTCGTTCTCCTACCTGTGTCTGTTTTAATGTTTCTCCCAGGAGAAATCCTGGGTGAAGGAACATGCTTTGTTGCACAGAATAAGTGTTTGAACATTAAGCTTAAGTTACTGCGATGGCCTAAATCTTGGAGCTGTGTGCTGCATTAACAGAGGGAAACTAGCTGAGCTGCTGGAGCCTCATAAATATACATCCATGGAACTATCAAAAGGATAGATGACACGCAGTCTAGAGTTTACTACGCACATATTTCTCCCAGTGGACTTATCTCAGGTGACGATATGGGTGATTAATGGTAATTATAAGTATGACGGTAAAGTCCCTGCCTTGCAGGTGGAGCTCGCTGTCTAACGCCATGTTCTTCTTGTCATTTTCAAATTGTTTAATCTCTCCTTAAAAGTGAGCATCATTCTCTTGCAAGAGTATCCAGCTAACCTCAACATTGTACCTTTCGTTTTTGCATCGGCTCTCTGGTTCTTTGTATGTTTTTCTGACCTTTTACAATTTGTTTTTGCATTTCCAAATCTATTTTAATGGCAAAATCAATTTATTTATGGTTTCAATGATTCCTTTTTTTCTATTTTACTTCAAGATAAAAGTACAACTTTCCAAGGTTTTCGTACGAACTAGAAAAGAGGTTAAGGAAGAAGTTCAATATACACAGCACAGCCCAGCACAGCAGTAAGGGTGTAACACTGTCAATCAGATAGGGCTGTAAATGCACTCATATTTGTGAATAAGTTTTGTGTTCAATTTGATAAGAGTTTATTTATGTTTATTCAATATACACAAGATTAATTAAACAAAAATACTTGGACAACTCGTTAAATTAAATAAACAAGCTTGAACATATACGTGTTCAGCTCGTTAGCGTTCGTGAACAATGTTCATGAATAATATTTATTAATAAAAAAAATTTTCAATATGTTAAATAAATAAGTTTAAATTATCAAGTTTAATAATTAATCAAACAATTAAAAGTTTCAAACAAGCTTGAATTGAGAGCTTGATAACATCTAAACAACCAAGCTCAAGCCAAGCTTGAATTAAGAGTTCGATAATATCTAAACGAATCAAGTTCAAGTCAAGCTTCAAACAATCTCATGCTCATAGAAAATAAATCAAGTCAAGCTTGAACACTCATTTCAAAAGCTTGGTTCATTTTAAACTCGGCTCGATTACCTTATTAAATAAATTTGAACATCCTAAAGCTCGATTCGACTTGACTCATTTATAGTCCTACAATCAGAAGATGGGTGACCTTAGTGCAGAAGGTTTTTACAGGGCCTGGATGACGGAGGATCAATCATTCACTTATTATTGTTGTATTTTTTGAATATACCCGATGGGCAAACCAAAAGAGGTTGTCCATCTCCCAGAATAAACGAGCAAAATCTGAATACCCGGATTAAAAAAACAAAAACTTAAGCCATAAATTAATTTATAAATTAATTTTTTTCTTAAAAATAAATATTCATATATTTAAGATCTCCACTTTGGTTTTTTATCAAAGACGGGTTTACAATAGAATTGTGACATGATACGATTTAGCTATAATTATTTAAACAGAGATTCTCTGGCCCACATTTAATGGATCAGGATCCTAGTCCAAAACAGTAATAAGTAGATTTAATGACCCTCATCTGTTAAATAAATAGGGACCTATCACTGCCCCTGGTCCAAAAGTGAACTAGAGCAGACTAGACCAGAGGATCCCACCTGTAATTATTTGCAATTTATTCTTGGTTCACATTTTCATTCAGGTTATAGTTTCGGTCGAAATGGACGTCCAGACGTCGTCGATATCTTCTCTCAATAATTGTTTTCCCTCTCAACTAAAATAGTATATAGTGCTATTGTTAAGGTAAAAAAATTTATTTGGCATGAATTTATACCTTAAAAACTTCATAAATTAGCTCAAAATTCTGATATGTAAATTAATCTGCGCTTTAAACCCACAGATTAACACTATTTAAATATTTAAGACCATTAATTAAACAAATATTTTCCTTCACTCCCCCCACACATTTCTTTTTTAAGGAAAAAAAAAAAGCAAGAAGAGTGAAAAGAGCAACGACATTAGTTACTTACTACTGGTCCAGTGATGGATCCTATTCATGAGTATCGACACACAGGATCTCTCAACGGACTCTGAGCTTTTCTCTTATTTGCGTGGCTGCCTTCCCTATGAAGGGAAGCAGCCCCAAGGCGAAATGACGTCCCCCCCTCAATTAATTTCACCAAACATCACAAAGAGTTGCTGGCCGAAGCATGCTCAAGGTACGTATTTACTCCTAACGCCACGTTCCAAAGAGAGATTTGGACGTTTCGCCCAACGCCACCACTGCCACCCTCCTCTCTCTCTCTCTCTGCCTCTCTCTACTGCCATTGCCTGCCTTAAAAGCTCCTCCCCCTCTTTATTCATTTCCTTCACTCCCCCCACCAACCACCTCCTTCCTCCATCCAGACTACTCTGTTTCCTTGTTTCAATTCCATATATATAACGGGATTTCCCAGCGGAGAGACTGGAGGAATAGTATGCGGCGCAGAATCCGAGATCCGATTTAGAAGGTTGCATTCCTATTTTAACTACCGCTTCCAGTCTTTTGGTTGTCGCCTTTCCCTTCGATTCGTCTCGTGGAAAGAAGAAGAAAAAGGAAACAGAGAAGAGAGCAGCAGGGGGAGGAAGCAGAGGAGTAATGGCACGCCTCGCTCCTCTCTCTGAGGAGCCCATCAGCGAGGAGCAGGATTCCCGGAGCGCGGCGCGAAGAATCCAGCATTCCTTCCACAACTGGCTGAAGACCCACCTTCCCTTGCTCTCCAACAAAAAGAGCGACCTCAAGATCCTCCTCAGCGTCCTCGGATGCCCTCTCTCCCCGCTCTCCGTCTCCCCCAAGAACCACCTCCCCCGCCATGTAGATTGATCATCGCGTCTGTCTGAAGATTTAGTTTGCCGCATTCAGTCCGTGCGTTTAACCTCGCCATTTCGACGATTTCTTTCAGGTGGTGGCGTCGTCGGCGCAATACATAATCCAGCAGTTCCGGGCGACGACGGGGTGCGCGAAGCGGGGCAGGACGGCGAAGAGCATGTACGCCTCCGGGCGTGTGTGGATGGAGATGGTCCACGAGCACGGCCTCGGCACTCCCGGCGCCGCCTCCAAGGGCCACCACCGCACGGGCTGCTTCGTGGTCTGGCAGATGGTCCCCGACATGTGGCTCGTCGAGCTCGCCGTCTCCGGCCACCAGATCTCCGCCGGAAGCGATGGCAAGGTCGCCTGGCGCCGCACCCCTTGGCTCGGCGCCCACGCCGCCCGAGGCGGTGCTCGACCCCTCCGACGTGCATTGCAGGCAAGTTGGCACGATTAAACAACAATATCATAAAGTTAATCACTTTCCCGTGTCGAATTCTCATATTGTCGTGCATAATTAATTACCATTTCACCTTCCGCCGCTGAATCAGCCTCCGCATGCTTCTTTCTCTGTCTCTCGATATCGATGTCGACTTTGATTCTGACGGCCTTCCGGGAGAATGTCTGGCCCAGGCTTTCATTGAATTATGGAATGGCTTTTGATTAAAAAGTTGTTGTAATAGCACGTGAACCGTCCTTTAATTATGTCACGCATAGCATTTGATGATCACTAGTATTCGCATCGGAGACTTGTAGCTTTTTGAGTTTTTACTCACTTTAACAACTAAATTTAATTGAATTGAAGTGGTACAGGGGTTAGACCCTGAAACGATCGCGGCCGTCTTCTCGCCGGCGCAGCACGTCGGCGAGAAGCACATCGGCGACGAAGAGTGCTTCGTGCTGGAGCTGATGGTGGAGAATTCGATCCTGTCGAGCTGGAGCGACAGCACGGCGGACATCATCAAGCATCGGATGGTGGGGTTGTTCAGCCAGCGCAGCGGCCTGCTGGTGAGGCTGGAGGACTCGCAGCTGACGCGGATCCAGTCGCCGGGCGCCGAGGCCATCTACTGGGAGACCACCATCTCGTCGAGCATCGACGACTACCGCCGCGTCGACGACCTCGTCGTCGCCCACTCCGGCCGGTCCACGGTCAGCCTCCTCCGCTTCGGCGTCGGGGTCAAGGACCAGCGCGTGCTGACGCGAATGGAGGAGCGGTGGACCATCGACGACGTCCTCTTCGACGTGCCGGGCCTCTCCGCCGACTGCTTCATCCCGCCGGCGGAGGTGCAGAGGAGCTGCTGCTTCTACGACGACGTCAGGATTCAAAACGTAGTGATCGATTAATCATCCATCGATCCGTCTCAGTGGAAAATTAAGAGGTGTACGTAATACTCCATCAATTTCCATTCCATGTACAAATTAAGCAAGTCGGACAATAATTGAAATCCACCCTATCCAAGCAATTCTGTCGCCTGCTCTTGTTTTTTTATGCTCTTTTCTCACATCAATTGGCACTTGTCTCGTTGGAGACTAAGATTGAAGGAATCTTCCAATCGACCACGGCTGTAATAATATCTATAGTGTGGTATCTCAGTAGGGGAGTCAGATTGCATGTGATGCGATGTATGGATCAGTTTAGATATTTTTTCCTTCGCCACATGGTTTCTTTTTGGTATCGGTGCCGGCCCCTATGCCTGTGTTCGCCCAAGATGGGCATAAGGTGAAAGGTGAGGGACTCGTTGTCCTCTGACAGTGGAAACGGAAGCTCTTTTGTCAGTGAGTGACGACACTAGTGATGGGCCGATGGATCTGGGTGAGAATGCCCCAGAGGTGAGAAGAGCACATGGCGTGGTGGAACTCGTACCACCCCAAGCAGTGGAGCATCTAATCTTGCATGTGGAAACTCGGGACGATGGTTTGCCAACTCTGTCAATCTGGTGGCAACTCTGTCAATCCATGGTAGAGATGAGAGGAAAGAGAAAAGAGAAAGGCTGGAAGGGTTAAACAGAGTAAAAAATTAAATGCATACGAATACCAAACTATAATTTATCTTTTGATCTACATGCGATTTGCTAAATTACCCAAAGGACATTCATTGTTTGAGGATCTGGATCGACAGGGAGAAAAATGGTCAGTGGTACCGTTGAGTCTTCTTTTAAGTATACAGTGGTTATTGCAAACATAGCTAGCTAACTATATATAAATTTGGATTAAAAATTCACTTTTGTATAGAATGAAACTCTGAGATTAAAAATATATATATAAAAACGTCATTCAAAAAGAGTGAAATAACAGTTCCCTCCGGCTAATTAATACGAGGAGTACTCCTACAACAACGTTATGGGCTTTTAGCAAAGACAAAGGATGTTCTTGCCATGCAAGTCAACTCCGAATTGAATTTAGGGGAACAAGGCAATACACAGTTGTCATGGTCCCGTGCGCATGCTCTATTTATACGGTACACGTAGGGACTTTGCATGTAGAGTTTCTGTACGTTTCGTGGAATATCATTTTGATTCACCACGGAGCGTTATTTTGCCTGCTATTCATGCATTAACACACAACAGAGGACCCTGCTTTTTTGTTTTGCAAAAGGGACCAATTCACCAGCTTGGCGGAAATCCTTAATTTCATGGAGATCTGAAATTATTGCAAAAATTTGTTAAGCCCAAATTTAAACCTCATTTTCTTCTTCCCAAAATTCTACAAATCAAGTGTCTAATAATGTTACTGGATGGGCCGATGGGCTTGACAATGTCTAATTGTTCATTGAGTAAAGCCCATGCTTGTTTATGAGATTTTATCCATGCATATTCCGAATGCCCTTAAATCTTCATTATCCTCGATGCCTTCCAAATATTACGCTTTGATGCGAAATACAAGGGAATATTTTCCTTTCTCCTTTTTTTCCACCCTTCCCTTTCATTCACTTTTATGGTTGAAATTGACTCCATTGATGCCTAACCTTTCAAAGATTCCTGCTGCTTTGTTTCTTCCGCCTCTCTATGCCTCTCTACCCCTTGTGAGGGACCGAAATAGGAGAAAAGAAGAACGAGTTCTTATTGTCAAACATTTTGTTTTCCAGTAGAATTATTTAAGATTTAGTTTGACAGATTACTTAGAGTCCCCACCTTGGACATGAATTCCAAAGTTCATTTTAGATAAAACGAGGGCATGAAGTTGCACGCCCAAGCCATTTCAAGTACTCAATCATTCAACGATACATTAAAAAAAAAAGACGACATGCTAATCTTACCTTCAACCCAAGGTACTTTATAGCAACACTGAATTCCAGTATAGTTAAGATAAATATCTTTTTCATATTTTAATCACTATTTTAAGAATTGGGTAATGCTAAATGGTCAGAATCTGATCAGTTAGAATCAATACATGCAAGTATATACATGGGTATTTTAGTAATATCATATGCGTGCATTAATTACATACATGTACATGCATACATTCTAATTGGAGGATAAAAAATTCTAGCTAGTCAGATTCTGACCAACAAAAATTACCGTTAAGAATTAATAGTCATCCATTATTTATCTTTTCTATGTTAACTCTAAGACAGATTGACAGGATGCAATCGCATTGCCAACTTTATAACCACGCTATTTGCCCTTTATTAATACATAGCAATAGGTTTGGTTTAGAAATATTAACATGGCTGGTGAAAAATAGTTGGCTTCTAGCAAGTTCCGTGATTGACTTGTTATGCTGGGATTAGGTTAGCCATCATTTTCATTAGAACGTTACATCCATCAAAGAAGCTTGCTGTTTATTTTTTCTCCTTTTATCTATTTGCTGATGAGATAGCATTCGCCATATGCTTCTAGCCTTTGAATTATAACTTCTTTTTTTTTGACACTTGTAAATCAACAAAATACTTATGTTTTATGCTTATTTATTTCTGTTTCTTTCTTTCTGCGTTGCTGCATAACTTGCCGAGTTTTCCTTTTGTGCTTCTGGTATTTCTCTACATGAGACAGTAGAAGTATAATTGTAGTGATGTTACTGTCCAGTAGCTGAAAAAGAAATAGCTTAACATGATTTACTTCTCTTTCTTTCTGTCCACAAGAATCGAACTCCTAGAAAGAAGAGTAGAACAAGGATCCTCCTCGCCATCTTCTGGGCGTGGCTAATGCTCTGCGATAGTTTCTGAAAATCTTGCTTTGCTCTGCTCCCCCCAAGACACCTGAATTGTTCCAAGGAATCCTTTCTGTTGCTTAATTCAGGTACCAATTTTTTCTTAGCTTTAGTGTATACAACGATCCAAAAGCTCCAACGCTTGGCTGATAAATCATACGATCCTTCATGATAGATTTGCTTCACCCCAGAAGTTCCTCATGCGGCTTCAATTTGGCTCATGCAATTAGACGATAGCTCTGAACTCAGTTTCTTGTGATTCTGTTCTAGCAATTCAATACTATAATCAGCTCAGAAATCATCGAGATGTCGCACAAAAGATGGCTGAGTCAGATATGGGCACTTGTTTTCATTCTCTCTGATCTTTTCGGTAGGATTTCTCTGCCATTACTACAGTGCGATTAGATCTTTTTCTTCCCCAATCTTTGTTGATTTATTCACGTCACAAGACGAGAAGTTTACATACTGCTTAGTGATTCAGAGACGGCGATAAATGCCCAATACTGCGTGGCGAGGGCTGGGGCTGATACAACTGCACTTACCAGTGGCTTGAACTGGGCCTGCGGACCTGGCGGCGCGAATTGCAGCCCCATACAACCCGGTCAAGCTTGCTATGTCGCCAACAATTTGACGGCCATCGCCTCTTACGCTTACAATGACTACTACCAAAAATCAAGGGCGACCGGTGGCACCTGCAACTTCAGCAACACAGCCACCCTCACCCCCAACAATCCTAGTAATTAAATACTCACACTCTTTCCTAACTTCTGTAACTCAGCGGAATCTTCTTAATCCTTGTCCAATTGATTGGATTTCTCAGGTTTTGGCAATTGTATCTTCAGCGGCAGGTGAATTTGTTTTGTAGATTCTGCAAGTGTGTTCTTGATAAAATGTATTGAGATTAGTTTTAATGGAGTCCCTTTTTTTTTTTTGGAACTGGAGAGCAGCGGCGGGACGAACACAAGCAATGGAACTGGAACACCCACAAGCCCGAGCCCAACCTTGACGCCGACGGCCTTCGGACCACCCACCCCCGACGCCTTCGTTCCCTTTAGCGATGCTACTTCGATATCTTCGGCTCGTTCGGTGGCTTATCTGCTCCCATTGATCTGTCATTTTCTCTTGTGATCGATATTTTGGGGTTCGTAGACCAAAAAAAATACAGAAAGGAACAAGTAATGAACAGTTATTGGTGTCTCTGATCAAGTGTTCCTATTGTTTTTGGTGTGTGTATCATAATGCATGATTGATCTATGTGCTTTGTAGCATATTGCACGTCCCTTTTGATTGCGACACTCGAAAGCAATACGCCAACCGTGTTTGATTCTTCCTAACCTAAACAAAAAAAAAAAAAATCATATCAGAAGAGATGGTTAGCTAGGAGAGTTAGACACCACGAAAAGATTAATTAGTGAACTAAATAAAATATTCTTTGTAGAAATGTTTTAATTTTATGGAATCCTTATCAATTTAGCAGGGTCAAATCCTCCCCTCGCATGTGGAAAATCCAGTTGCAGTAAGCCAAATGTCGACACAGAAAGGAACAGCTGCCAATCAGGATTATTAAAATACACCAAAACTGACAATTTAAGGCCATGGGCGATTCCACGTAGAGGCCGGCATCGACGCTTCGTAGCTTCAAAGTCTCCAACCCCAAAGCAATTGAATGGTTGTATGCCGTTCGTGTCATACTCCTGCCATTCCTCGATCTACGTCGTCTCTTTTAGAAATTCAAATCGCAGGTAATGAATTCATCAAACGGCGTGTATTACTTAGCCGCTGCCTTCAGATTCCATTCCAAGCAACTACACGACACACCACGCGCCGCCCCACGCACCATCGCCCTCTTACGAAACATCACCTCCTCTGTCCGATTAGCTGATCTGGCAAATGCACGGACGAGATCGGCTCCTACTCTGCTCTTCGTAAACGTGGTGCAGAAAGCAAGAACTATGTCATACGTTTATGACGCTGCGTCCGTATACAGCCAGAAATCGGCGAAAGCGTATTTCCAAAATATTTTCAATCCCAAATGACATATACATTATAACAATAAGAATATTATAATTATATATATATATATATATATATATATATATATATATATATATGTCATTTTATTTTATTTTCTATCAAAACTTATAAATTTAGTTAAATAAAATAGGTTTATTTAGTATTTCATAAAATTTACGGCAAAATTCAAAGGCGCTCATCATTAACATTTTCATGTCTCATTTTCAATTAAAGTTAAATGACCGCTTCATTTGATTTAAATTATCCAAAATATCCTTCCATTATGATTATATCACTCGGGTATGTAGAAGTTAATATAATAGTAAATTAGAAAAAAAAAAATTAATTAGAATGTTAACTTTGCATGTAATCCGTATATCTAAAAAATTTTATTTTCACTCTCTGCGTGTAAAATTTTATTTGCTTCAACTTTTTCAAATTTTTAGATACAAAAAGTCCAAAAATGAGTATAATTCCTCTTAAACTCAGCACTTTAAATTAGAATCGAATAGATTTTCTATCAAAATTGCCCCTCATATATTTTTTAGGTACAAAAAGTCTAAAAATGAGTATAATTCCTGTTAAATTCAACACTTTAAACTAGAATCGAGTATATTTTCTATCAAATTGAGTACGACTTTCTAATTACCCCTCAAATTTTTTAGGTAAAAAAATCCAAAAATGAGTATAATTACTCTTAAATTCAACATTTTAAACTAGAATCGAGTTTATTTTCTATCAAAATTGTCTCTCATATTTTTTAAATATAAAAAGTCTAAAAAGAGGTATAATTCCTGTTAAATTCAACACTTTAAACTAGAATCGAGTATATTTTCTATCAAATTGAGCACAACTTTTTTCCTACTTAATATAATTTCTCCTAAATTCAGTATTTTTTAAAGAAAATCTAGTATAGTTTCCATCCAATTAAGCACCATTTAAAAAATATATAATATATTTTCCATCCAATTGAGGTGGAAAAAGAGTCATACTCAATTTGATAGAAAATATACTAGATTCTTGTTTAATGTGTTAAATTTAAGAAGAATTATACTTATTTTTGGACTTTTTATACCTAAAAATATCAAAGGTAATTAAGTAAATTAGTGTCCATTATATTTGACTGGGGAATAAAAGGAGCACCTAATTTACGGATGCTCATGGTAGCAGATAGACCACACAAGCGGATCGTGGCAAATCTTGGGCTAACTATTTAAAGATAATCAAAAAGCAAGGTCGTCCTTCTATACCAATTCGACCGATCAAGGAAATGGATTCAAATTGAGACTAATGATATTTATACCATGCATTCTATGGATTATTGCTTGGTTGAATGTTTCATGGGAGGCATCAAGGACATGGAGGAGTGGTGCTCATTTCAAATAGTTGGGGTGTTCCTAGTAGCTTCTTCATGCATAAGAGTGAATAGGTCATTTACAAATTTAGCAAAATAGAGGATAGGGATCGTATTATGCTTGGAGAGCCATACTTTATTTTTGGTATTCCACTATTTTTGAAACAAATGCTAAGTTATTTCCTCTTTGATGAAGATGGTCATTATATTCCAGCTTGGATTCAAATCCATAGCCTTCCTCCAGATTGTTGGACTCTAAGGGTGCTTAACTTGATCGGTTCGGAAATTGGCAAGTGCTTGTATACAGACAAGTTCACGTGGACTTGGGAGCGGCTCACATATATTCCACTTCTTGTAGAGATCGATGTCCAAGCGGAAATGGTACTTGAGGTGCCAATTATTTTACTTGTTAGAGCACAAGTTGAATTAAAGGTCACCTATGAAGTTATACTAAACTTTTGTGAAAGTTGCAATCAGATTGGTCACAAGCAAGGGGAATGTAGGAAACAAATTTGCCCCTGAGGCTGTATGCACAGGAGAGAGGCTCAAATGTTCCCAATCAGTTTGGCGATGGTTATGATCAAGACAACGATTGAGGAATAGAGTATCGAGTAGGTCAGCTAATATAAATGGTACAACCAACATAGTAGTGGTTGTGAGTGAAAAGGACATGACCTTGGTAGTAATTGAGAATCCAATGTTGATTTCCTTAGTACCTATACAAGATGTGTAGCTTGCCTTGCATGGGACGGACACAGTGAATCCTAGTGTGGTGGAGAAAACAGACTCAACAAGAGGAGGCGATTTTAGTTGTTGTATCGCAACAATCTACACATGGGGCTACTCTACTAGGGCATGATGCCCTAACAGTGTATGATGATCCAACAATGCCAAATGTGGCATTGACCTCCTCTACGACATTAAACTTACAACAGGATTGTACTAATGACGGACGTCAGATTTTGGGTTCTCCTACCATAGTTTTCTTGGCACAATCAGCAAGAGCGGGCAATGAGGGACAAACAAGCTTTGGAGGTAGCACAACACACCATGTTGTCCGGGGGGGGGAGAGGTCTCGGTGGATTATGGATTACTAAGATGGTGTGCCACCATGCTTACGGAGGTGAAGAAGAGTTTTTATCAATAAAGGGAGAAAAATAATTATCTCAACAACAATGACAGATGCACCCAGTTCTTTTATAATTTAGTGAAGTTTAATAACAAGCGGAATACTATTGTCACCATCACTAAACAGTTCGAGGAACAGACTACCCTAGGAATACTATTGTCACCATCACTAAACAGTCCGAGGAGCAGACTACCAACCTAGAGGGGGTTGCGGCAAAGCTTGTAGGACATTTTTGGGAGCTATTGGGTAGAAATGAGCATATTTTACCTCTACACTGCAAGGGGTTGTCATGCCGCAGATTGTCTAGTACGCAAGGGGCAATATTAGTTCAGGCAGTCACTGCCAAGCATATACGGATTGTGATCTTTAGCATGAGAGGGACAAAATCCAGGTTTGGATGGATACATTGCCAAGTTTTACACCTTTATCTGGAACACAGTGGGTGCTGAAGTCATAAATGCAGTGTAGAAATTTTTTTACATGGGTAACTACTCAAACAATGGAACAACTGATAGTCTTGGTTCCAAAATCTAATCATTCATCCGGTGTTAGTAATTATCAGTCAATATCTTGTTACACAATTTTCTACAAAGTAATCTCCAAAGTATTAGCAGGACGCCTAATGGGAATCATGGGTTGTTTATTGGATCCGGCACAAGCGGCTTTTGTCAAAGACCGTTCCATAGGTGAGAACACTCCTCTAGCTCAAGAGTTACTTTAGAAATATGTACACAAACGGATCTCTCCTCAATTCATGATCAAGGTGGACTTGAGAAAGATTTTTATTACCGTAGATTAGGATTTTCTTATGGTGTCTTTTGTTGGTTATGATTTTTCTCAACAATTCCATGATTGGATTCACTAATGTGTCACCACGGTTTCATATTCTATTAGCCTTAATGGCAGCATGCATGTCTTACGGCAAGACATCCCACTTTCTCCTTTGTTATTTGGGCTTTCTTTTGAGGTATTCTCAAGGCAATTTAAGGTAGCATTGGAGCAAGAAGATTTTCACTTTCATTCTATGTGTGAAGCGGCCCAAGTCACCCATTTAGTATATGTCGATCATCTTTTGATGTTTGCAAGGGTGGATGCATCCACTGTCTCTATGATCGTCGATTGTTTGAAGGATTTTGGGGATAAAGTGAGGCTTTTAGCTAGCCCGTTGATGTCCAATATGTACATGGTAGGTATCGATGAACGAACAAAGGGTGAGCTTCTACAAATTTTGGGTTTTCAAGAGGGTACCTTCTCCTTTAGGTACCTTAGTGTTCCTTTAGCTACGACGAAATTTCAGATTGCAAATTATGGATCTTTTCTTGATGTGGTGACTAAGAAAATTATCTCTTGGTCAAAGCACACTTGATCTTATACGGGGCACTTGGAGTTAGTACGATCAATGTTACAAGGCGTTGAATGCTATTAGTTATCTATTCTCCCCATTCCAAGTGGGGTGGTTGACAAGCTCCATGGAATTTGCCGGTCTTTTATTTGGTCCACCAAGCATTCGTCAATATCATGGGTGAATATTTGCGTATTCAAAGATGAAGGAGGTTATGACATTCGGGACTTGCATGTATGGAACAATGCTTTACTATGTCAGACATTATGGAGCATCCAAACTAAGAAGGATTCGCTTTGGGTTTGTTGGGTGCATCACCATTATCTCATAGGTGCATATTTTTAGTAGTGGCAATGCAAAGTGTCAACCTCCCCTTTGATCAAGAAGTTGGTCTACATTCGTGGTCAAATTGTGCAATGAGAAGAAGGCTATAAGGAGGCCAACATGAAGATTTTGGAATGATTTGCAGCAAAGAAGAATAATACAGCTAATGCTTGCTGATTTTTCTAACCACGAGCAGCGGTTGTCTTTTGGGTACCAATTATATGGAAAGCTGACTTGTTGCCCAAGCACCAGTTTTGCTATTTGATGCTTGCTCACCAGTAATTACAGACAATGGACAAATTGGTGTTTATACCTCACAAGTAGTGCACCCTATTCCAGTAAGCTGTGGAGTCAAATGATTATATTTTCTTCTTTTGTCCCATCACAAGATAACTTTTGGACAAGGTTCGGGAGTGGTTGGGCATCCGACCAATATCTACATGGTGGGAAGTTTGTTTAGAGTTTTTTTAGAAATAATTCTGAGGCACGGGCCGGCTAACAAAGGCTTGCTATTTTGTGGCAACTCGTGTGATCTTTCTGATAGGGCAAGCTCAAAATCGATTTTGTTTCAACGACGAGGTGCCTTGTATTGAAAAGATGTTTGTCAAAATCTAAACTCATATCTATCATTTTGTAGACATCTAGTGCCCATAACTTTCATATAATTTCCTTAGTTTTTATATATTTTTACGGTTCCAAAAAAAAAAAAAGCAAATATTAGATAGGTCTTTTGGAAAATTACCGTTTGTTAAGAGATCTACCATTGTGTAATCGTATAATAAAATGTTAAGAATATAATTATATTAAAAATGTTTGTTTATAATATTAATTCTATGTACTGTGATTTAATAAACTATTCTAAGTTATGTGTTAGAAAACTATTATAAATGATTAGAATATTATTGTGTTTTTATAATTATAAACTTTGGGTCTAATTTTTTATGGATTTATTTTTAGTCTATACCTGAAATATTTTATACCAATAAAGATATCCTTCATCTTATAAACTCATAATCTTTATTATATATTCTAATGAGATTTTGATTGTATTCTTAATAATTCTCCCCTCAAATGAAAGACCATTGTTGATTTAGGAGGTGATCAGAGAGAGCCACGTAGAGGAGGTCAACAGTCCTACTGATGTGGTAGTCTAAGTCAAGGAAGAGCCTAGCTGTTCCCCGAATCCATATGGCCTCAACTACCAACAACCCTAACTCCATAACCCTACCGACCACGGGTTGTCCGTCTCTGAGCTGCCTCTCGACTTGGCGGCGACACCAACTCCATGACACTCCCGACCTCGAGCTGTCTATCTTCGAGCCATCTCTTGACTCAACGGTGACCTCAACTCCATGACACTTCTGACCTCGGACCGTTCTTAACTTTGAATAGCCCTCAACTAGGAATGATAAGGGGTGACCCGCTAAAGATGTGAACAATGTAGTCGTTATTCTCTACAGATAGTGGGAAGCGTGACCATTTCATCCAGAGAGGGGGACAACATCACCATTTATTTTGGCAAGTCGAAAACGTGCTCTTGGATCTCAAGTTATTTCGAGAAAAGTAGACAATATAACATCTGCACAGATCTCGGGATACGTGAAAAATGTAAGAATCAATTACTGCTCTATAAAAGGTAGCCCTCTTCGACATGCACATATATATATGCAAACATACACATCCAAAAACCATAATTATTCTTGCTTTTTCTTTCTCCACTGTCACCGAAAACTAAATTAAGCGTCGGAGTGGCTACGCTGGGAAAACCCTCGACCATTCTAACCCATTTTCTTTTATCTTCTCTTATCCAATCACTGAAAGATCTCCCCACTGATTCTCGTTGTCACTAGGCTATTGGTGAACAAGGCAGCCTCTATTTGCTTACTCACCTGTGGTTCGTTCGACACTTAGTTGTTGAGATGCAAGATAGTCAATAATCTATAGTCCCTTATGGAGATTTGTAAGTGTTAGGACCTTAACACCGCTAGAGGGGGTGAATAGCGTCTCACCCAAATCGTTCGTTTCCTATAATGTTAGTGCACAACGAAATACAAAACAAACTAACAAATAGAAAGCTAAACTAAAACAAGAAGAATGAAGACAAGCAAACCACAAAGACGTGATAACGTCTCACCCAAATCGTTCGTTTCCTATAATGTTAGTGCACAACGAAATACAAAACAAACTAACAAATAGAAAGCTAAATTAAAACAAGAAGAATGAAGACAAGCAAACCACAAAGACGTGCTCGTTTATGTGGTTCGGAGATAAAACTCCTATACTCTACAACTATTCATAAGATGGACGATCCCGATCTGTCTGCGGATGACTCCTGGAAAACTCCGGCTAGCTCAAACCTGCTTATCGGTAGAGAAATTTCACCACAACCTTTATCCAAATACCCTTAGATCACAAAAAAAGTTTGGAGCACTTAGGAGACTTCTAATAGACTTTAACCAAGTCTATTTCGTCAACCATAGTCAAGCACCTAGAACTCTCTTAAATAGAGGTCGGGAGAAAACACAAGTTGTGTTTTTTGCCACCAATTGACTGGTGTATACACCAGTCGACTGGTCCTAAGTAGAATTCGACCGTTACAGGTCAACGGCTCAATATTAGTCGATTGTTACAGTGCACCAGTCGACTACTATAGTGCACCAGTCAACTGCTACAGTGTCGCTCGACTATTTTCGCCGCCGTCGAACATAGAAACATTATGTTCCCTGCCTCAGTCAACTGGTCAAACCCTAACACTAGGATTTAATCCCTGAGTACATTCACTCAGCACTCGTCGTCGCATGATCAACCTAGAACTAGCCTTCTAGCCTCCTCCATCAGCCTCGCGCCCCTCGGATGCCTCCTCATCCTTCACGCCTTGTCTTCTGGAGCTTCCTTTAGCCTTGTCATCGTTGTCAGGTCTTCACTGCCAAGAGGCCGCGCCTCCAGGACTTCATCCATTGTCAAGTCACACTTGGACTTATGTTGCCAAGACTACATGCTTGGACTTACACTGTCAAGATTCACATTTGGACTTTCCTCTTTTGCTAAGATCACACTTAGACTTTCCTTGTTGTACCTGTATCATGCACACTCACAATGTATATCAAATACAACAATACACCTAACTTAAACTTTTGCCCAAACATTAAAACCTGGGACAGCTAGATTGCTCCAACAGTAAGTACAATAAAATATTTCATTTTTTCAACTATCTTAATTATTTAACATTGTTTGTTTAAAAATTTACGATAGATTTACAAATTACGTATGCACTATTCACAAGATTAATAGAATAGTGAAAAACCATTGGGAGGGGCTTTGATGAAATATACAGTCACTCTAGCAGCCACAAAAGAGCTCTAGTGAAATTAGTTTAAGGTATATCCCCTTCAATTTATATATGAAATTAAAGTGAATATATAATCAATTTTTTTTCATTCCAAAATACATTCAATTGGGACTCGAATGAAGAGTTGGAAATAAGGAGAAATTTTAAGAAAAAAATATAGCGATCAGATATGACGTTACTTAATCATGCAAATACTAGGGAAAAAATCACCCTACATCACCGAGGAATATTGGGCCCGGATCTCCAATTTTGAGAAATCAAGGAGAGCAAACAAAGGAGTCAATAGAATAAAGCAAATCTAGCTTATAATTTTGGAGACTCGTTTAAGACATATGCAGGAGGTTTGATCCATAGATCAGAGCATACACGTAGATTGGTCATTTTTTTTAACTTTTCCACTTATTTTTTAATCTATTTCAAACTATTTCATTATTTCTAACCGTGTATTTTTTAAAACCAAGGACACTTTCACCCACACATTTCAAAAAAAAAAAAAAGAGTTGGAGTGGAGATAGAGCTAAAGCAATTAAGATTTGGATTAATCTTAGATTTTAATTTGTAACTTAGATTTTATTAGTTATGTATATGCTCTCTCTTTATATTATATGCCTTTTTAGTATATCTAATTAAAATTATGTGTTTCTAAAATATTATTTTTGTAAATTTGTTTTAATTTTTCTCATGACAATACATGAGAAATATGATGAGCAAGAGCTAGTACAGAGAAGTTCGGGTGCTATTGATGATAATGACGGATCTAAACCTCTGTAGGTAATAATATTAGTATATGGCTGGAGGCGAGTAGGGAACCAAAATGAGAAAGGATATTGGGAATGAGTTTTTTTGTGACGAATCCATAGAATTACTGGTACATCTTCTTCCACCCCAACAGTAGTAGGGGCACAAATAGAAAACTTAACTAAAGAGGTTAGCAATTTGAAGGGAATAATATTACAAAGGGATCAAAATATGAGACAAAGAGATCTGGAAATTAGTGAATTATGTCAACAACAGAACTTCATAATGCAACATCTTTAGTTAAGAGTTTCGTTCCAAGTCAAATTTCTCTCGGTTCTGTTGATAATGGTGATGACATGATGATGATAGTTCTTCATGAATTTATTGTGTATGAATGTTGTTTATCTCAAAATTAGTGTTTTTGAATTTTTGTTATTTGATTGAGTTTATAAATCCTTTATTTTTTATTTTTGATTAGTACTATTAATTTGTTTCGAACATGATTGGTAAGGCAAAGGAATGCGGTGGAAATTGGAAATAAGTAAGGGTGTCTTTGGTTTAGGCATGTTCCATTTTCATTTTCTAGAAAACGCGCATTTTTTAGAAAATAGAAAATGACTTTTTATCATTCCCTATTTTTTCAGAAAATATTATCTATTTTTTTTTTAGAAAATAAACATGAAAAATGTAAACCAAACACTATTTTTCAGAAACGTGGGTTTTTCAAAAAAATGAAAATGAAAAACGTGTGAATCAAATGCACCCTAAGTTTTTATATATTTAGTTTTGTGTAAGTTTATAGGATTTTATTTTTAGCTAAAAATGATACTTTATATTTGTTTGTTTTCTGATGCAAGAAAAGCAAAAGCAGAGGAGGAACTATGAAAGAAGAAGGAAGTGTATGATGAGGAAGAAGAGGATCATGATCTCTTTTTATATCTTTCGGTTGTTTTGAGACCATTTGGTATGAGATATTTTAATTTGGATATGACTACTTGTTGAACTTAAAGAATGTTAGATTATAATGTTGAATATTTTTGGATAGGATAACTTGTTTGAGATTATTTAAGTTTGTTTGTTTTATATTTGTATCTTTATGTGTTGTATGAATAAGATACTTAGAGAATATATGTATATATATTTAATTTGTTGTAATGTATGACTTGAAATTTTGTGTATGGATTTGAAATAAACATCTTTGGTTGTACTATTTGTATACACGTTAAAATGAATAAATGGACAGGTTTTGTAGAAGAAGTTTGAGTTTTGTGATGAAAAAATTTTATAGCAAAATTATCATAAATATAATAATATTTCGCAAATGTGGGATGAAAATGAGTTTTTGTCGCAAATTCTGAGACCAAACATGTTTCATTGTAAATTTACGATGAATCAATTTTCATCGCAAATCTACGATGAAACCTTTCTTCCGTCGAAGATGTGTGTTTGGGAATTCTACATGAATTGTGCAATAAATTTTGTTTCTGTCACAAAATTGTAACGAATTTTGCAATTGGAAAAAAGTTTATTGCAAAATTTATAATGAATTTATATTATTTCGTTGTAAAATTTGGCGACGACTTATTCACGATAAAAAAAAATTTTCGTCGCAGATTTGATACAAATTCTTTTTGCCACGAATTGTTTTTTAAAACTCTGTCACAGATGACAATGGACTGAATACATGAGCAAATAGATAGGGTCTTTCACGTTTTAACCCTTAGAAATTTTGCTATCATTTCTTCATGAGTTAATGAGCTAGAACATACATACAAAGTAACTATGCAATTAATCATCAATGAATTCTATAATTGGAGATTATGATGAAATGATCAATTCGAAAGAGGCTAGAAGCAAGAACACCCGAGAGTACCGATGGAGTTACCTAGTTAGTAAACAAACAAAAAAAATCAGGAAAGAAATTATCTTTTATTGATGCATCAGCTCTGTATGCCGAGATTAATCTCTCTGGATTTTACATATATATACTACTTAAGCCGCGGTATACAAATCCACAGCCATGTAATCCATGATTAATCAACATATACGTTAGTAGTCGTCCGTGATTTATCTTCTCCGTGTTGGTCCTAGGACGAGTTGACGGGAGCGCTAGGGACGAACTTATTCACTTTTTACCATAATGATTAATCAACATATATAAATTACTAATTAATTAATTAGATATAGATATATCTCTCCTGGAGGTTCTAGAAATACAAAGCCTTTTCTCCTTTCTTGTCTTCACTACTTGGTGAATTAACCTATACATCGACCTCGAGCGCAAACCGAAAGCAGAAAAAATAAAAATTTAAGCCAAGGAGAACTTGTGCTAGAAGAAGAATATTTATCCATCCTCGCGTCGTCATTTATGTAATTTCTCTTCCCAAAAGGGGGCATTTTGGTAAAGTTGCAAAGCTACCTGTTGTGGAGTGGATCCGGGCAGCTCGGCACCCGCCGCTTGCTCTCTTCCAAACCACCGCCTTCCGCCGCTGCCGCCGCCGCCGCCGCCGCCGCCTCTACTACCGGAGGAGGAGGAGGAGGAGGAGGAGGGAAGAAGGGGAGTGATCTCCTCCCCGGAAGCGGCCGCCGCTCCCCTCCGTAACCCCGAATTGCGGCCTGATCTGCTTGACCGTTAAAGCACAATATTAACCACACACTCATTAGCAGACCCAGGGACCGCGCCGCCCACCTTCGGGCCATCGGCACGGCGTCACGCTGACGGGATTATGCTCATGACCGCTCCCTCCGCTGCCGCCGGCACAAAAAGATTGCTGACTGATCGAGTATACTCCTCGTCGTCGGAGGAGGAGGAGGATCCTGATAAGGACGCCCGCTGCCCTTATGAGGCCGTGTGTTTGGGTTGTGGCCATGATATGCGCGTTTATTTCATAAATGCCCCTGGTACGTCGCCGTCGATGGCGGAGCGCTGTCGTTTTGGCAGTGAGCTGCATATGACATACGTGTGGGGGTGTCAAGTAGGAATTTAGACAATATGGCGTGTAAATCGCAAACATGGCTCCATGCTAATAAAACCAATTAATTAAACAGCTGGAAGTGTGTTCTTATGACTAGGTGTTGAGCGTACTTTTTTTTTCGGCTTTCTGGAAAATAAAATAAAAGGTGCCTAATGTCCTCACAATGTGACAAATTCTCAATCCACCGGCATATTTTTCGTATATCTTGTCCTTGGGACAGTTGGACTTAAATTCGGAGCATTCATGTTTCCATGGAGCGAGTTAAAACGGAGAAGATGATTTATTGGACAGATTGTTCTAATGTCGACGGGATGAAAACTACTAGCTGAAAAAAATGACTTCAAGGGGTTTACGTGTCAAAAGTAATATCACTAATTAGGTCAGTGATGGATCACCGGCGTTGATATTGCGACACTTAAGTCAGTGATTCAATTGAAAGTGATAAATAATTGAACAAATAATAGTATGAGTGTATAAAGTTGTGTAGTATGTGTACTTGTTCCTATAGATGAAGACTTCATTTTATAGTATTATTATTTGTTTGTACATAAATCTTAAAGTATTTTCATAAAAGGGCATATCATAAAGATGTTCTGATATTTTTCTTAAAATGGATCCATAATTTCTTGTAGAAACTTCTGTCGTACCGCTGACACAATAAATATTCCCTTAATTCTTTGACTGCTGTTACACAAAATGACAAGAAGAATTGTGGGGTCGTTCGGTTGAAGGACCCTTAGCATGCTTAGCTAGTAAACCGATCGGATTCTCTTTTACAGTTCGATCGACTGTCATATGTAAGCTTAGTCTAATCAGATTTAAGGAAAGTTATCAGGGGCTCAGTCTGTAAGTACCCTGTGATAATTTTGATGTGATCAACCAAATCAAGTTAGGTCTTGTAATATTTTGATGTCCTGTGTCTAAGTGTGTAGGAACTTAGGAGGATAGAAAGTCGAGTGAAAGACTCAGCTAGCGAGAAAAATGACATGGGAGAGACTCGATGGGCTCGATGCGTCCGAGGACGAGGTGCTGCGGAAGAGTACTTTGGCGGACGAGAAGGAGGCGCGCGGCATTTCTGAGGGACAAGAAGTTGGAGTGGAAAGTTGCTCGAGAAGACCGAAAAATGGGTTCGGCTGAGCTCTATTTCGGATGGCCGAAATCACCCAAGCGAGCGGAGTACACTGGCGAACGAGAAGGAAGCGTGTGGCGGTTCCGAGGGACGAGAAGCCGGAGCAGAAGGTTGCACGAGAAAGCCAAAAAATATATTCGAATGAACCCGATTCCGGATGGCCGAAATCACCTAAGTGAGTGGAGCCGGAGCGAGTTCATGGATCGAAAAGTCAATAGGGAAGTTGACTTCGATCCGGGCGCTTGGATCACCTGGGTGCCTCCAGGGTGCCTCGCCCAGCGGGTGACGCGGCTATCGCCATCCGGTGTGAAGCGGATAAAATTCTATCTACGTCCAGGCGCCTAGAACTCTTCCATGTGTCTAGAACTCTTCCAGGCGCCCCGATCAGGGCTATAAATACAACCCTGATCCTAGAAGCATAACAAGGCTGAAAAATATAGAGAACAACACCTGTGAACGATTCCATTTGAATTTAGTTATGAGCTTTGACTATGTAAGAGATTTCTACGCCTGAAGGAGACTTTAGTGCATTTTTCAACATCTTAGATTAGTAATCCCCTGATTGCAAATCAAATAAAATCTCTGTGCCTCTTTCTTTTTAATTAGTTTCTTAATCTATTTTATACAAGTATTTATTTTAATCAAGTGCATTGTAAAGTTTGAGAAAGGTTTTGTTTATTTTATTTTGTGCAGGGAAATTCACTCTTCTCTTACCGACCACAAGGGACCAACACAGTCTTTGCCCGCCCTCTCTGTTTGGTCAATGAACCAAGTCATATCAAGTGTCCAGTGTATCCGATCGGACATATGATCCGATCGACTAGATCACCTGACCGACATAGTAGCTTACGTTATCTTGAGTGATGAAGCAGACTCTACTCTAAATGGTACTGACTCAGCTTAGAGTTTCATCAATACTAAAGGACTCAGGGTTCAACCGGCCTAGGGGTCCAACCGGCCCAAGGGTCCAGTTGAATAACCTCTCAGCCGAGACGATCAACTGTGCTGGCCTCGAGTGTTAGTCTCTTCTTGAGTTTGACCACTATATCAACTGGTCTCCTAGACTTTGGCCTAACTCGAGAGCCCCACCTTATTCACCGTGTGTGTGTGTGTTATGCTACGAACACTTTCTTACAGATTAGTGCGCACCTAAGACACTGGGATTTTTTTTATATTGTTGAGGCACCTGTATCAAATCTAGGCACCTCAACTCTTTATTTCTTTATTTTTTGTTTATATTTCGAGGTATATTTAGGGTTCAAGATTTTAAGATTTAGGAGTTAAGTTATAATGAGTTTGAGTCAATAAGATTTTACCTCTAGTTTTCAGGCTTCTCTCTTGGTTTATAGTGTTCAAGATTAACAATTTTAATGCTTACGGGGTATATTATATAGATTAAGGTTTAAGATTTTAGGATTTAGAGGTTGAGTTATAAAAAGTTTAAGCTAATAAAATTTTCCCTTTAGGTTTATGCTTCCCTCTTGAATTATAATATTCGAGGTTAGGGCATCCACAGTGGTTAGAGCTCATTGAGAACTCCTTCGTTGCCACATCTGTGCTACATCAAAAGTTAAAAACCTCACACCCCTCTCCATTATCAAAAAAATCTCTCAACAACTTTTTCATGGATCCTACATTTTTCATTATATATATTTTATTTCATTATCTCTCCTTCATATTTATATTTTATATAACTAAATTATTAACAAAAATAATATAAAAAAAAAATCGAAGAAGTGGCTCCGTAACCATGGAGCCGCTTCTTAGATTAAAGGGAAAAACTTCCCTCCATACAGATCCGTAACCTTGCTGCCAACTCACAGTGGGAGCTCTGAAGAAGATACACTTAAAAATTTTAAAAATTTATGGAGTATAGTGGTCCTCTTAAGGAAATGTTGATTAAAAAAAAATGTAAATTTAGGTGCCTCAACTCTATTAAAAAAAGAAATGTTGATTAAAAAAAAGAAATGTAAATTTAGGCGCCTCAACTCTATTAAAAAAAAAATTGTCGAAGATACCCCTAATACATTGAAAGCGTCTCGAGTTAGGCCGCATACAGATCCGCGTATATATATATATATTCTCAGGGATCGAACATTTTTTGCTACAAAAGTTATTAGAATTTAAGTGTAAGCGACTCTGAAAAGTTGGAACCAGTCCGTAAACACAACCTGCTATTTATAACCACGCACATCAATCAGCACCGGCAGAACCCAAAGCGGCACAAGCTTGAAAAAGTTGAATCAGGAACGTGCAGTGCAGTCTTAATAATTTGTCCACCGTTCTGCAGTCCCAACGAGGTCAGAATATGATGGAAGAGTCCAACACAAGAAGCGCAGGAATCACTTTGCGAGGGCAAGAAAAAAGGTGCTAGCTTTCGACGCACAGTCTCGCCTTGGCTTTTGTTCTGCCTTTGGCTCTTTCTGCTCGTCTTCTTCGTGTCTCCTTGCCTTTTGTCTCAGGCATTAATTCACCGAGCACGCAAACACATTTAATTCATCAGCACCTTCATCGAAATCCGGACTCGTTTTGTCACTCTAGCTCCGCATCTCCAATTTATTAATTAATTAATACTATAACCATGGATCAGGGAAGTAAGTAAGGCAATAAAATTGTGCATGAATAATTCACCTGTTTCCAGCTCAGCCAATGAATGAGCCAATTACTGCCGCAATATATGCTGCTCCACCAGGCCTTCGTCGTGACCCGTCCCATCGTAATGAACGATCTCATCGTTTTGAGATTTCGAATTACACTGCGACACGAATCATACTGGAAAAAATAATAATAATGATAGGGATGCCGCGAGACACGTCGAGCCACAATGCCAAGAATTAATGACCGGAGGAATAAATGCTTGCATGGTGCGTTTGCTGCAGGCGCCCCAGGCACCGCCGGCCCACGCCATGGACATGGACAAGGGCAGTCATCGGAAACCCTTCCCATTTTTAGGGTTACCGTTTGAATAATACAACTTCATCGCCTTGATTCTGCAAAAAAAACAAGGATCGTGGATGATAATTCATCTGACGCGCACTAACGTGGCCTAAATAGTTTGGCGTTGTGCCCGAGGACTGCAGCGTCAGTCCAGGGATGGGATTAAGCTGATCAGGGGTATCATTTATCAGCAGGGCTAGCCTTGGTTGATTAATTACGTTCGATCACTGGAGTTCTCTGATCAGAATGTTTGCCCTTGGCCACCCACCAAATATTGAAATATGGTCCTGATTCTATATAGCAGGTTTAATGGGCATGGAGCTGCAAGGCGGTACCATCGTATGCAGATATCAATGCCCTCAACCAACCATGAATTTGAATTGTGATTGAGTACTTAATATTGGGGGTGCCATGATGGCTATAATGAATATCCAGATGGTTAATTAACCTGCTGAATGCAGAACCGCTGAAGCTTGAAGTTGCAGGGTACTCCTTGGCTGGCTGTGAGACACTACGAGAGAATTAGCACTACTGTCCATGTTTGTGGCATTCGGGCATGCATTATAGCAAGCTTTGCTTTGGTCTCTGCACATTGATTAATTAATTGGGTGGATGAATAAATTCAGGAAACAAAAGGTGTCCTAAAAGGTCAGAAATTAATTATCAGACGCAGTTGATGAAAGAATACACGTCGTTTCAGTAGATTGAGGCTATTTGCCCGCTTAATTAGAATCTCTGCCTGTAATATGGTGCCTTTAAGTAAATTGAGCATGCATGCTTCGATCACTTGGAATATGAAATAATTGGAAGCAAGGGATACATTAGAAATAGACAGTATCGATGTTTCTTTAGTGTAATTGTTTCATTGGGCTTATAGACTTCATGAAGAAGCTTATGAGACAGAAATTAAGGTATCATTTGCTGTGATGTCGTGGCATTTATTGTAGTGTAGTAAAGGATGATTATGTTTATATATTTTTCATAGTCTATCTGTAGATTATGTGAAGGGATATAAATTATGGGGTCAGCACTAATTGTTAAGTGGCTAGGGGTTAGGATAGATTTTTTTTCTGAGAGTATGTATTCGTCGGGAATTGATCCCTTATTCTATTATAGTAAATCTGTTACTCTCTAATCAACTGGGTACGCTGTGGGAATGTGTTGTGACATCTAAAAAAATGATTAATCAAATTATATAATATTGAACTTGGGACGATCGGTCTGATCCTACGGAAGTTTCTCATCGATCGCTAGGAAAAATCGGTAAACGCTCACGGCGAGTGGCCAAGAAGCCTAGTATAAAAATCCTTGCAAATGTATCGTAGTTGGGAATCGAACCATGAGTACCTGAGTGATAACTAAGCACCCTTCCATTATATTATGTCCCGAGGAGCTGTGTTGTGGTACCTAATTCTATAAAAAGGTGAAATTTGTCATCCTGATGACCCTTAATTCCATGATTGTCCCACACCATTGGGAGGGAGTAAATCAAGAAACCGAAACTAACCATTACATGAGAGGGTAATTCTTTGGTCTTTGTCAAAATTCGACCCTTGCTCAATTTACAAATCTGCCATGTGATTCAACTCGGCTATGCCTTAGGGCTTCTAATGTGGCAAAAGGCGATTCGCTCGCTTCAGCGCCCCCACCAACCCGTCCCTAGAATAACACGGAGGAGATAAATCACAGGTGACTACTGGTCATTAGTGCAAGTGACTAAGGCATGGGGGAGGAAATGCTCGAACGCGCTAGAGTTTAGACCTCAAGACTTCATGTGACAACACCTCATGTATCAACCACCACACCGCCCTGAGGGGACGGCCTTAGGGCACCTAATGTGGCAAGATGATTCGCTTACCCCTAACACCCCCGCCAATCCGTCCCTAGGCCAATATAGACGGGTGACTACTAGCCATTAGTGCAAGTGGCCAAGGCATGAGAAAGGTATGCTCAGACGCGCCGAGTTTCGACCCCAAGACTTCATGTGCCAATATCCTATATCTCAACCACTACACTGCTCCGAGAGGACATACCCTGGGGCATCTAAAAAAATGATAAATGCAGTTAACCTCATTGACTATCCCTGGGGTGATGACCCAGTCCTACGGAAGTTTTCCACCGGCTACCAAGATAAATCGAGAAGCGTGGATGACAGCCAACCTAGAAACCTAGCATCCTTTGGTTGCGCTCCCCATTTGTTGAAAAAAAATTCTATAAATACGACATAGTTGGGATCGAACAGTGCATACCTGGGTGACAATGTAGATATCTTACCGCAATACCATAATCTCAGGAACTGTCCTGGGGCACCTAATGTGGCAAAAGGCGATTCGCTCGCCCCCAACGCCTCCGCCAACCTGTTAGGCTACCATAGAAGAGGTAAATTACGGGTGACTACTAGCCATTAGTACAAGTTGCAAGGCATGGGGGGAGGCATGCTCGGAGACGTCGAGTTTTGATTCCAAGACTTCATGTGACAACACTCCATGTCCCGGGGCACCTAATGTGGCAAAAGGCGATTCGCTCGGCCCAACGCCGCCGCCAACCCGTCCCTAGGCCAACACGGAAAAGGTAAATAATGGGTGACTACTAGCTATTAGTGCAGATGACAAGACAGGGATAGGTATATTTGGACACGCTGAGTTTGATCCCCAAACTTTATATGATAATACTTCATATTTTAACTATCGCACCATCTTGAGACGATTATGACTAAATTTGGATTGGAATTTTATAATTGATTCGTTTAGTTGGTAGATATAAGCAATCCATTTTTATGGGTTGTTTATAACGATAACTCCCTTACTGTCACTAATCAGAATTTTATAAACACTTTCTGTTTCAAATAAATGCATTGATGTGTTCTATATATGTCTTACCCATTAGCTCTAGTGGTTATTTGTTATGACTTTGATTTGCCCATCAGTAACTGTTAATCGATTAATAATTACTAATGGGCTACCCAGCTGAAGCACACAAAATAAAGCCTTTGCCTCTGGGGCTATGGTACAACGGTAGGATATTTAGGTTGTCACTCAGGTATCCGTGATTCGAACCCCAACTATGACGAATTTATAGGAAATTTTTCTCCAAATGGGGCACGCAACTAAAGGATGCTAGGCTCCTAGGCTGCCCGCTGCGAGCACTTCCCGATTTACCCTGGTGGCCGATGAGAAACTTTCGTGGGGTCGGTCTAGTCACCCCAAGCTTGATATTACCTAGGTTGGTTAATCATTTTTTTATATACACATTGATTCGTCCCCGGAGTCATGGTGCCACGGTAGGATATCTAGGTTGTCAACTAAGCACCTGCAGTTCTAACCCCAGCTATGGCGTATTTGCAGGAATTTTTCTTCCAAATGGGAGGTGTAACCAAAGGATGTTGGGCTTCTGGGCTAGTCACCGCGTACGCTTCTCGATTTATCCTGGTAACCGCTGAGAAACTTCCGTGGGACCGGGCCGGTCAATCCCAGAGATAATCAGTGAGGCTAATTGAGATTATCATTTTTTTTATGTGCACATCGATTCGTCCCTGGGGCTATGGTACTGCGGTAGGACATCCAAATTATCACCTAGGCACCGGCGCTTCAAACCCCAGCTACGGCGTATTTGCAAGAATTTTTCCTCCAAATGAGGGGCGTAACCAAAGGATGTTGGGCTTCTTGACTAGTCGTCACGTGCACTTGCCAATTTACCCGGGTGGCCGGTGGAAAACTTCCATGGGTCAGGCTGATCACCCCAGGGATAGTCAATGAGGTTAACTGAGATTATCATGTTAGGTGCCCATCGATTCATCCCCTCGGGGCGATGCGGTGGTTAAAGTATGAGGTGCTGTCATATGAGGTCTTGAGGTCAAAATTCGATGTGTCCGAGCATGCCTTGTACCTTGCCACCTGCACTAATGGCTAGTAGTCACCAATGATTTATCTTCTCCGTGTTGGCCTAGGGACGAGTTGGTGGGAGTGCTGGGGCTAACAAATCGCCTTTTGCCATATATTAAGTGCCCATCGATTCACCCCCGGATTAAGGTTGAGTTGGCTAGCTAGTGCGGAGCAGAATTACTATCATACGGCAAGGGTTCGATTCTCGGCAAAGTAGAGGAAAAATAGCCCTCCTCCGCATTGGTCAACTACAACTTTCCAATTTTCTTCCTCACATATGGTTGTGAGTCCGACCATGTGGGACCACTGGGGTGGTGGATTCCACCTTTTGCTATCTTCGGTGCTCATTGATTCGTCCCCTTGGAGTGGTGCAATGGTTAAAGTATAGGGTGTTGTCATATTAGGTCTTGGGATCAAAACTCGGCATATTTGAACATGTCATGCCTTGCCACCCGCGTTAATGGCTAGTAGTCATTCGTGATTTACCTCTTCCATGTTCGCCTAGGGACGGATTGGATCAAGGGGCGTTGGGGACGAGCAAATCTCCTTTTGCCATATTAGGTGCCCATCGATTATGTCGTGATGAGCTCTATTTTTGAAAGATTTGTCCTCCATGTCTTACCACTTGTACTAATGGATAATAGTCATTCATATATAATTTACCTCCGTATTAACCTAGACATAGATTGGTGAGGGTGAAAGAATCACTTTCTTTTTTATACCACATTAGGTGCCCATCGATTCATCTTATTAAAATTTTAATTTTCATCCTCATCCTTCTTCTCACACACACATATATATTCAAAAAAACAGATTATACATAAACTAGTAATCTAATCATATTCAATAAAAATAAAATAAACATTAAAAAATAGTAAATGGGTTTTAGAAAAAAAATTATTTTATATATATATATATATAATTGAATATTCAGGTTAAATATAGATAGAATTCTACTAAATCTATTTTCTTATTCTATTATCTGAATATCTATACATAATTATCTGATTATTTAATGAGTTTACAAAATCCCTCCGTATTTTCCTTGGTTCGATTAATATCAAATTTTTTATCGGGTTGGAACGAAATTATAATCTGTAATTAAAAGGCACGTATATATATTCCATTCATGAGTTTATATCACTAAGTTAAAAAGAAAAGATGAGCCAATTGTATATAGATTTTGACACGCCAAATGCGGAAATAGTAAGATTATTATTTTTTAATATATATATATATATATATATATATATATATATATATATATATATATATATATATATATATATATATATATATATATATATATATATATATATTATTTTTAGTAGAAAGTAATCAAAATTAGCTATTAACTAGTATTTATATATTTTAATTACTATCTAGATGTACGAATGTATTCAAAATTAACTATTAGCTATTATATTTTAGTTAGTTTTGGAAATATATATACGATTCCCATATCAAATTTTCTATCGGGTTGGAACGAAATTATATATAATCTCTAATTACTATCCTCAATTAATCTCTTTAAAAACGCTTTTCCTTTCTCAGGTAACTTTGCACATATTCTCTCATAACAACTTCGAAGCGAATAGCCGACAGAGCCGCCGCCTCTGGTCTACATCCATGGCCGAAGAAATAGTCACATATCTCATCGCCCTCGCAAAAGACGAGACAACGACAAAATAACCTGAGAAAGGAAGAGCGTTTTTAAAGAGATCACGAACAGAATCAATTAGAAATTCATTTTTATTATATTTTTCACTTAGATATATTGTTTTACTCAACCTCCTTTTTTAAATCTCATCTGCAACAACCAGGCGTAGCCACATGTCCATTTGCCACAATGGACATGGACGAGAGGGGGCGGCGCTTCTCTCACATTTTTATTAAAATATTAATATTCTATATTTAAAAGACTTCATCATTATTATGATAACATTATCAGTCATTGTGAAATTAAAATTGATGATATATTAAAAATATATATAACTAAATTATTCATGTTACCATTTTTATTAGAAAATATCATAACTTAAAATATTAAATATTAAATTTTAAAAATAAAATATATAATAATAAATAGATGAATTAAATAGTAGGACATTAAATGAGGGCGCTGAATTAAAATTGAATCGGACTCAGATTAATTTCAACAGCTAGGTGCAGAGATAAGAATTATGTTGATTCAAATCAGAATTGATTTGGAGTTGATTTTGTTAAGTTAAAGTCGAGCCAAGTTTAAAGTTTAAACTAATTCGATCGATTTAAAACAAATTAAAATATTTTTTGAGTAAATTTTTTATTTATTTTTTTCTTTCCCTTTTCACTATAAGCATATTGCAACCCGGCTGTATCTTATGTCACCTCTTCGCTCATCCCTCTCTTTTATTTTTCTCTTCATTGCCTTCCTCATTTGCTTCTTCTCTACCGGTAGTAAACCTATCATTTTTCTCCTCTCCTCTCCTCTTCTCAAGCACAAGAGTTATCTTTTCTTTTCTTTTCTCTTCTCCGGTAAGCAAGAATTGCAGCATTAGCTGCTGCAGCAAAAAGAGCCGATTTTATTGGCATCTTAAAAATAGTTATGTTTTATCTTACTTTACTCTCTTTGTATCGTTGCTGAACTCATCAAAACTAGTCAAGGTTGTTCTCCTCTTTTCCTTCTTCCTTCCTATATTCTCTTCTTTATTTTTATCAAAAGCAATGATATTTTAAGAGAAATAAATTATTCCTTTCTTCTTTTAATGTTTCATTAATTGAAGGGCAATTATAAAGTGAGATTAATTAGATAGGAGGCTCTTTGCTCGACTGCTTATTATAAGGTTCTAAAATTTACTAGGCGTTACTATGTTAGTCAGGTGCTAGACCATCGCTTAGTGCCTGACCAGCGCTTAGTGCCTATGCCACTTAGGCGATGACTAGGCACCGCTAAGCGGATTCCACACACGGTATCAACATAAATTATATAATAAATCATATTTTATAACTCCAACACAATAACATCAAATTTAAAATGAGTTCAAAATTATACAACTAATAAAATATCACAAATTTATTCTACTTTTTCTCCATAATTTTTAACAACTTGTTCTTCATCGAACACAAATTAAATATCATCATTGTGATCCTCCTTTTTTTCTTTAGATGCAAAATCATCTTCATGAAATTTTCTCACTCTAGAGCTTCTTTGGGATTATCTGATAAAATGACATTTTCAAAGGATGAGACTTTAGTCAACTTTCAATTCAATCGCTTCTAAGTCGCTTAGTTGAGGAAAGATGATATAATAAATTTTTCTTCAAATCGATTTCTACAACTTTTTAACTCTCTGACTTCTTAAAAATTTGGGTTTCTTCATTAGCTTTGATTTATCTAACTTTGGTATGATAAAGATGAAGTTTAGTCAGGGTCCTAGGTAGAAAAAAATTTAGGCTTTTGACATTGTTTTAAAAAAAAATCCTCACATTTTTTCATTCAGACTTGGATAAAAAATATGGATTAATTTTTTTAAAAAAATAAATATTATTTTTTTATAAAAATTAAATTTTCTCACTTTTTAAGATACAAAATTATTAATTAAAATTTTATATTCAACATAATTTAGAGAAGTATAAATTTTACTGTATTAAACAGAGTAGTATTATTAGATATAATAATATATTTTAAGTCGTTAATAAGTTTACAATTTATTTAGCTAAAAATAAATATATTCAAAATTGTTTAAAAAAATAAAGAAAGATAAAAGTATGTTTAATTACTTAAATGAAAGATAGAGTGAACAACTCTTACAAAAGGATTAAAATTGAGGAAATAAGAATAATGAAATTGTATAACAATTAAAAAAATAGAAAAAAAATCATGCTCACATTCTCAGCTAATTATTATCGGCAAAACACAAAAAATAAATAAATAAATAATACAATACAATGGGAGCCTTTTTTAGGCATAAAGCAAAAGAAAAAATAAATCGTATTTTTCATCACCTAAAGCAGAACAGTTATAAATGATAGAAGGGAGATAAAGAAAAAATTAGACAATTTATGACGATAAATATATCTAAATAAATGTTAAATTTAATGTCTATTAAGGAAGTGAAATGGTAGGGCTAACTAACTCATTATTGCTAAAAAATTAATAAAATCTTCCATTTTAATTAGACACAATATGGATGAATGCATCACATTTTAATTTAATCAAGCGAGTAGCATAGTAGCACCAACCGGATCAACGTGTTAATGTTAGATGTAGTTTCTCTTCTCCAATCTCAATGAGCAAGAGAAGCATAAAGAGGGGAGTTGGAAAAGGGGAAGAGAGAGAACTAAACAAAACTAACTTTTTTATTTTGCATTATAAGGATAAGATAAAAAATTTTCTAATTTATGTTCTTATTGATCAAAGAGAAGAAAGCATCATCAACTAATGAGAAACATAACAAAAGTAGGCTAGGATTGAGAAATATTGAAGAGGAATACATTAGATTTTATAAAATAATATCCATAATTAAAAATAAATTTAATTTGTTAAAAAAAGCCTCTTTATGATTCTATTCATTGGAACCATAATAAGTTTTTTGTGAAATCTGAAGCTTTGATCAACATTGAGATCACATAAATATTTATTCATGTGGGTCGTATTCTTTTCTATTCTCTTAAAAAATTATATATATAAAAATATATTTAATATATTAAAAATAATAACCCTAATTTTTAGAAAATGAGATTGTCCAATCTTTTATCACGTTAGTTTATTCTTTTCCATTCTTTTTTAAAAAAACACATATAAAAATATATTTAATACATAAAAAATAATGAGCTATAATAAAAATTGGGGGTCCTAGGCATAGACCTTAATGATCTATGCCTAAAGCCGGCCTTGAGTTTGGTGCTAGCCGCAAGAGCAAGCCAATAAATCGATTTTCTTGTTGGACCAAAGATTAGGATTTATAAAACTTAAGTCAACACAAAAAGGTTATATTTTATTTTTTTAATTGGGATATAAATTTAAAAGCCAAAACTAAAAAAAATCACGAAAACTCTGTACTATTTCCGCGATACCTAAACGATTCGACTTATTAGTCGATACCTAAGGCCGCCTGATCCGGTGGTAAGAGCGGGTCCCCCCCTCTCTCTTGCAATGTCAACGCCGAGTGGAATTCACCGGAGTAGCCGCCCATCCGGGAGGAGTGTGGTCCAACCGGACGGACGACCACAGAAGGCCGGGCCGATGGAATCGAATACCCGGACGGGTCTGGCCGGCTCGCACTTATGGTTGGAAGGCACCCTGTCAAATCGGGGTTCCGACGCTCAGTTAAAAAGGTCATGGACCGAGCTGACCTTTTGACCGACCACAGTCATAAAGCACCCCTGTTTATTAGTCTCCACAAAGCACAAGTAAACCACTGCGGATTTCCGGCCGGATGTTGAGGGAGTTGTCCGCCCAGACGCTAGATCTGAAGCAAAGGGGAAAAGGACAAGGGAGGTCTTTTTCTGACAGCAGGTATGTTTTACGTGTAGGCCATGCTCCAAATCTTGTGACAGGGGATTCTGCTGTCCCATCGAGGACATGCTTTGACTGTAGCGGTATGAGTCAGGTGAGCTTTCTGACAACTGCATACCGAGGAAAGGACAGAGGACACATATGCACCTCGGTATGCGTGCCCTAACCCTTCACAACTCTATATAAAGAGCCTCAGACTTCGTCGGAGGTACGCATTCAGAGACTTTGGAAGCCACTTTGTTCATCGTAGCTTACCTGACTTGAGCGTCGGAGGGTCGCCGCCGGAAACCCCTTCCCGGCTCGACTTCTGTGCAGGCTAGCCGGAGCGTCGCGCCACCAGTGGGAGGTCTACATCAGCGAGCCGAAGAGCGCCACATGCCCAGCGTCTGTTGACTTCTGGTTCGGACAGGATCAAATTGGCGCCGTCTGTGGGAACGCTCCTGCATCCGACTGGAAACAATGGATGAGGCTGGACGACAACACACGGTGGCGCTTTCGACGGAAGAACTCGAAGCTCTGGTCGAGATAAGGGCCGCCAAACTTGTGGAACAAAAACAGAAAGCAGCAGCCGAGCGGCCTGAGCAACAAGCAACATCTGCGTCAGGTGGTCGAGCGGAAGCACCTCCAGCCACCGTCGCATTCCACCGAGCCTTGTTTCGCACCCCTGAAGCCGTACCAGCTCGAAGAGATAGGGGATCTTCTTCAGACGAGATGCCAAGGCGGGATGACAGAAAAGGAAAAGCTCCCCGGGCGGACTCATCTCCCGAGCGGATCAATCGCCAATTTTCGGAGGTTATTCTACGAGACCCTCTGCCCAAGCACTACGTGGCTCCGACGATCGGCGAGTACAACGGAACAACGGACCCGGATGATCATCTGGGTAAGTTCGATAACACAGCTACGCTCCATCAGTATACAGATGGAGTAAAGTGCCGAGTCTTTCTTACCACTCTCTCGGGATCGGCTCAACGGTGGTTTCGGAGGCTGCCGGACGGATCCATCACTAGCTTCAAGGACTTCCGAACGGCCTTCCTCCACCACTTCGCCAGCAGTCGACGTTATCAGAAGACAAGTGTCAGCTTGTTTGCCATCAAGCAAGAGCCGAGAGAATCGCTTCGAGCTTACATCCAGCGATTCAACCAGGTGGCGATGGATATCCCAACGGCCACATCGGAGACGATGATGAATGCCTTCACACAAGGCCTTGTGGATGGGGACTTCTTCCGGTCGCTCATCCGGAAGCCGCCCCGAGATTATGATCACATGCTGCATCGGGCCAACGAATACATAAACGTGGAAGAAGCGCAAGCCGCTCGGAAAAAGGAAACTCCAACCGAGCGTGCACCTGTTCATGCCGAGCGGAAACAGCACGCCGCTCAGCAGCCACCCAGAGGACCGAGGACCGAAGCAATTCGATCCCCCCACGCCAGATCGCACGTACAAGAAGTGGCTGCCGCTCGGCCCAAGCCAAAGAAGAGGTGGACCCCTATGTTCTGCTCCTTCCACCAGGCGGATACGCACAACACGAGGGATTGTCGAAGTCTTCCCTTCGTGGCCAATCCCGTTCCCAGGAGAGCCGAACGACGGTCTCCTCCCATCGACAGGAGACAAAGGACCCATGAAGCCAACCGGGCCCGCACCGAAAGGCGACATCAACAGACACCCGATCGGCATAGATCTCCGAGACAGGAGAATCGCCGGGCGTCCAGAGAACGGTCACGACCGTCCACTCGGGAAGAGGAAAACAGGAGCAACACTTCCCGGGGCGAGATCAACGTTATCGCTGGCGGGCCGACCGGAGGAGACTCCAACCGAGCCAGAAAGGCGGGCGTCCGACAGCTGCAGATCCACGCAGTCGGCTGTAGTCAAGAGCGGGCAAGTGGACCGGAAATCACTTTCGGGCCCGGAGACTTAGAAGGAGTAGAAGTGCCCCACGACGACGCTCTGCTCATTAAAGCGGTAATAGCAAATTATACTATTCACCGCATATTTGTTGACACAGGGAGCTCAGTCAACATCATATTCAAGAAGGCGTTCGATCAGCTGCAAATTGATCAAGCCGAGCTACTTCCCATGACGACCCCGCTCTACGGGTTTACGGGCAACGAAGTTCAGCCGGTCGGACAAATTCGGCTGGCTACTTCATTGGGAGAAGAGCCGCTCAGGAGGACCAGGGCAATAAACTTCGTGGTGGTAGACTCTCCTTCGTCCTACAACGTCATTTTGGGACGACCGGCGCTCGGCGAATTCCGAGCGGTTGTCTCAACCTTCCACCAGAAGATAAAGTTCCCCGTGGAGGACAAAGTAGGAGAAGTACGTGGAGATCAGCTAGCAGCTCGGCGGTGCTATATAGAGATGGTCCGAGCAGAAGCTTGTTCCGCTCGGAAGGCGCCCCGAACCGAGGTACACGCCATAACCGAGAAACCTCCTGCTTTAATTTATGATGAAAAGAAGGAGGTTCAGATCCATCCGACTCGATCGGAGGCCACGACTTTTATCGCTTCTGATCTGGAGGAGGGGCAAAAGGAGGAGCTGATCCAATGCCTCCAACGAAATCATGATGTTTTCGTCTGGTCGACACATGAGTTGCCCGGAATTTCGCCGAGCCTATCGCAGCATGAGTTGCATGTCCGACCGGACGCTCGGCCAGTAAAGCAGAGAAAAAGGGATTTCAGTGCCGAGCAGAATGCCATCATCCGGGCGGAAGTAGAAAAACTTCTGGAGGCCGGCCACATACGCGAGGTGCAGTTCCCGAGCTGGCTGGCTAACGTAGTATTAGTCTCCAAGCCGGGCGGCAAGTGGAGAGTCTGCATCGACTTCCGGGACTTAAACAAAGCATGCCCCAAGGACTTCTATCCTCTGCCACGGATAGATCAGCTGGTGGACTCTACGGCCGGCTGCGAATTGATTTGCATGCTCGACGCATACCAAGGCTATCATCAGGTGCCGCTCGCCCGTGAAGATCAAGAAAAAGTTAGTTTTGTGACGGCCGACGGCACATATTGCTATAATGTGATGCCGTTCGGCTTGAAGAATGCCGGGGCCACCTATCAACGCTTGATGAACAAGGTGTTCAAGGAGCAGATCGGGCGTAATCTGGAAGTCTATGTGGACGACATTCTTATCAAATCCGTCCGAGCGGCCGATCTCTTCAAGGACATGGAAGAAACCTTCCGAACGCTACGCAAATATGGAGTCAAGCTAAATCCTCAGAAATGCTTGTTCGGAGCAAAAGGGGGGCGTTTCTTGGGATATATAGTGACCGAGCGGGGAATCGAAGCCAATCCCAGCAAGGTGAAAGCTCTGCAAGACATGCCGCCTCCCAGAAATACAAGGGAAGTTCAACGGTTGACCGGTCGGATAACTGCTTTGTCCAGATTCATCTCCAAAACCGCCGACCGGAGCCTTCCATTCTTCAAGATCCTGCGCAAGGCTACTAAGTTCCAGTGGGATGAAGAATGTGACCGAGCGTTCGGAGAATTGAAGACATATCTTAATTCTCTGCCAGTGTTAGCCAAGCCGATCGGGGGTGAGTCACTTTATATTTATCTGTCGTCAACTGAGCATGCTGTAGGCTCGGCACTTGTGAGGGCGAGCGGCGAAGAGCAGCCGGTGTATTTTCTAAGCCACATTTTGAAAGATGCTGAATCTCGTTACACCGGGCTCGAGAAGTTGGCCTTTGCTTTGGTTCTAGCCGCTCGGCGCCTTCGACCATATTTCTTGGCTCACACCATCATCGTCCGGACGAACAGTCCACTAGGAAGAGTGCTGTTGAATCCAGAAGCGTCCGGACGGCTCATCAAGTGGACGACAGAACTAAGTGAATTTGACATCCAATATCAGCCCCGCTCGGCGATCAAAGCGCAATCCTTGGCTGATTTTGTGACCGAAGTGCAGAGGCCAGAGCCGGAAGCTCTGTGGAGAATATATGTGGATGGGTCTTCCACTCGGCTCGGAAGTGGGATCGGAATATTGCTACTCTCACCTCAAGAAGAAAAGATGCACCTATCCGTCCGACTAGATTACAAGGCCACCAACAATGAAGCAGAGTATGAGGCCCTCATAGCCGGATTGCAGGCAGCCCGGCATGTGGGTGCCAGTCGGGTGACTCTCTATTCGGATTCACAGTTGGCCGCTCAGCAACTTTCTGGTACCTTTGAAATCAACAGCTTTCGGCTTAAGCTCTACGCTGAAGCCTTTGAAAAACTCAAAGCCACTTTCCGAGAGGTCCTTATTCAAAAAATTCCCCGAACGGAGAACCAGGCAGCAGATGACTTGGCCAAGCTAGCAAGTTCTATAGTGCCGGTCACCATTCAGCAACCTATTGAAAAAGTACTACTGGTATCGCATGTCGACCGGATGGAAAGCCTCACGTTTCCAAGCGACTGGAGGACGCCCATCATAGAGTTCCTCCGCTCGGAAGCCACACCGGCCGATCGGGATGAAGCCCAGCTGCTCAGGAGGAGAGCCGGTCGGTTCACACTTATCGGCGATCAGCTCTACAAGAAGGCTTTCTCTCGCCCGTTGTTGAAGTGTGTGAGCTCGGAAGATTCGGCTTACATCCTCCAGGAGGTACTTCAAGAATCATGCGGAGGACATCCGGGCGGACGATCACTAGCCAAGAAGATTCTGCTAGCGGGATACTTTTGGCCGACCTTACAAATGGACGCCGCCCGGACCGTCTCTACGTGCCTTTCATGCCAGAAGTATCACAACTTCTCTCACCGACCGGCAGAGGTGATGAAAGCATCAACCGTTTCATGTCCGTTCGATCAATGGGGAATGGATATTGTGGGTCCCTTTCCAATGGCGACCGGGCAGAGGAAATTTTTGCTGGTGGCGGTCGATTATTTCTCCAAATGGGTAGAAGCCGAGCCACTAGCCAGGATCACCGAACAGATGGTCAAAAAATTCATTTGGCAACACATCATCTGTAGGTTCGGTATCCCTCGCCGATTGGTTTCCGACAATGGGCGGCAATTCACAGGGAAGGTGCTGGAAGATTGGTGCAAAAGCTACGGCATCGAGCAACACTTCACGTCCGTGGCTTACCCCCAAAGCAATGGTCAAGCCGAAGTAGCCAACCGGGAAATTCTCCGTATTCTGCGCGCTCGGCTCGACCACGTGGGAGGAAGTTGGCCGGATGAAGTGCCGGGCGTTTTATGGGCCATCCGGACGACTCCTAAGGAAGGAACGGGCGTTACACCTTTTCATCTGGTGTACGGCGGTGAAGCGGTCATTCCGGTTGAAGTCGGCGTCGAGTCCGTCCGGGTCCAATGTTATGATGAAGGCAACGCCGAGCGGAGGAATATGGAGCTGGATTTGGTTGACGAAGAGCGTGCCAAAGCATCCGTTCGGCTGATGGCGTACCGTCAACGAATGAAGCAAAACTATAACCGGCGCGTCATTCCCCGATCATTCCAGGTCGGCGACCTTGTCTGGAAGAAAGTCAAGCCGGTCGGCGACGTCGGCAAGCTTGAAGCTCCCTGGGCAGGTCCCTTCAAAGTCATCGAAAAGCTCCGCTCGGGCGCGTATTATCTGGAGGATGAGGACGGTCGGCAGCTAGATAGGCCGTGGAGCGCGAACCACCTCCAGCCTTACCGGGCAGGGTGAAAGGTGTGCCTATGTAAATCATCCTGTGTACATTTTTCGACTGAATACTTGAAATGCAGAAATGAAAAGTCAAAGAAACAAATATAAGGCATCGTCATCAAGTATCGAGGGCCCCGTACCGTCCGGACGGGGGGAATTATCCGAGCCAAAGTACTCGACGAAGCAGATCCTGAGCCGTTCGGCTAAGCGAAGTAGAAAGATGGAAGCACTTTGAGTATTCTCTGCGGAAAGGAAAGCCAAGGTCGCTCGACCTGGTAAGGAGTTAGCCTTCAAGCCCGTCTAGCCCAGACGTTAAACCGTAGAGCCGCGCCGTCCGGCTATAAATATCCGCGCCGACGAGCTCCGTCGTTAAAGATCGAGAGCCGTCCGGCTATAAATATCCGCGCCGACGAGCTCCGTCGTTAAAGATCGAGAGCCGCGCCATCCGGCTATAAATATCCGCGCCGACGAGCTCCGTCGTTAAAGATCGAGAGCCGCGCCGTCCGGCTATAAATATCCGCGCCGACGAGCTCCGTCGTTAAAGATCGAGAGCCGCGCCGTCCGGCTATAAATATCCGCGCCGACGAGCTCCGTCGTTAAAGATCGAGAGCCGCGCCGTCCGGCTATAAATATCCGCGCCGACGAGCTCCGTCGTTAAAGATCGAGAGCCGCGCCGTCCGGCTATAAATATCCGCGCCGACGAGCTCCGTCGTTAAAGATCGAGAGCCGCGCCGTCCGGCTATAAATATCCGCGCCGACGAGCTCCGTCGTTAAAGATCGAGAGCCGCGCCGTCCGGCTATAAATATCCGCGCCGACGAGCTCCGTCGTTAAAGATCGAGAGACGAGCCGGCGTCTATAAATAATCGAGAGACGAGCCGGCGTCTATAAATAATCCGAGCGGACGAACCGACGAGCTCCGTCGTTAAAGATCGAGAGCCGCGTCGTCCGGCTATAAATATCCATGCCGTCGAGCTCCGACGTTAAATATCGAGAGACCGACGCTAAGTTCCGCTCAGGCTCGAGGTATATAGGTTCTGATCGGCTTATGACGAGCGATTCTTACTAGCAACACAGAATGATATGCGGCCGAATGGAAGGGCTGGGGAAAACAGTGATAGCAGACGAGCGGACAGCACAAGTATTAGCAAGGGGACAGTGCAAAAAGGTCGAACACACGAAAACAAAGCATTTCATTAAAATTAAAACCTTAGGCCGAGTGGCCTAAGTACAAAAAGGTTCATGTTCGTCCGAGCGACGATATTACAAGAATTACTCGATGTAGTCGTAGAGGTCCCTCGGAATGTTGTTGAGGAGCTCCACCTGATCGCCGACCGGAATATTGGTGGAATCCGGAAGAAGGCCCTTCGACTTCAAGTAGGTCACAGTGGCCTTAATGGCCAAGTCGAAAGCCGAGTACATCCGCTCGTAAATTTTCTCCGAGAACTCGGGCGATCGGATGTGGCTTTGTCGGAGAGCGGCGACTCGGCCTGGCTCGGCATCCTGGTATTCTTTGAAGGTCGCCTGGGAGCTTGTGAGGGCCTCATTCAGACGTTCAATCTTCTCCGCATCGGCCGAGCGGCCTGCCTTCTCCCGGTCAAGCTTCTCCGTCAGCTCCTTTATCCTCAACTCCAAGCCCCGGGCCTCCACGTTTTTCTTCTCCAGATCGGAGATGGCTGTGTTCTTCCGAGTGGTGGCCAGAGTTATCTTTGTGTCAAGCGACTTGACTTGTCGCTCGGACTCGGCTAGGGCGTGGGCCTGGTCAGCTGTTTTCTTCTGCTCAGCAGCCAGCAGAGTTTGAGCTTTCTTCAGCTCTTTTTGCAGCTCGGAGTAGGAATGGCCTTGGGAGCCGCTCGGACTGCCCGCCGCCCGCAGTTGCCTTATCTCCTCGTCCGCCATAGCCAGGCGGCTGGCAACTGCTATCTCTTCCACCCATCTCTGAAACAAGGCGCAGTTGTTAAAAGCCGAGCGGAAATATTCAGGCAAAACTTCAAAAAACAACAAACTTACCCCCGTAGCCGCTTGCATGTGGCTGTTGGCTAGGTTCTGGAGAGGGATCAGTGCTACTCGCGCCCGAGCGTCGGCCCACATCTCGGCGAGGGGCCCTTTCAAAGTAATGGTGTGCTCGGGCGCGGTGGGCCGGTCGGCTTCTGGTAGCAACTCTTCAGTTGGAAGATGAAGAGTAACTCGTACCGTGCGGCCGTGACCAGGGATAGCCCGACCGGGATCAGAAGCTGGCGCAGAAATTCGCGAATGGATGGTTGAGCGTTGGACTGAACGGCGAGCAGGGGGGAGAGTGTCGACCGGAGTGGCCTCGACCGGAGTAGGCAGCTCGTCCCAGTCAGAAGGAGTCCGGTCGGACGAGATGGTCTCGGGTACAGGCGCCTTGCCTTTAGCAGCCACGGCGGCCCGGTCGGAAGGTTGGACCGCGGAGGTAGCCGAGCGCAGCGGAGTCTCCACCCGACGTCTCTTTTGCAGTGGCTGTTCCTCCTCCCGAACGGACCCTTCCTCTGGGGCCGTTGGTTCCCTGGAGGGGGTAGCTCCGCTGGCTACCTGCTGTTGAGAGGCCGGAGCGGCCGATTCAGTCTGGGTGCCGCTCTCTCCTTCGTGAGAACCGACCGGCTGAATACCCAGCGCCTCCATTTCCTTTGCCGCCACGGCCTCCAGTGCCGCTGCCTTTCTCTTCAGAACGCCGGCCATCACCGAGTCCATGACGATGTCAGCTGCATGAAAAGGAGAAGAAATCAGTTAGCAATTAAAGCAAGCGCCCAAGCAAAATTCTTACCGAAGCCGGTCGGAAGTGGGGTCCGTATAGGACTCAGCCCAAAAATGTACATCACTCCCTCGTGGAGAAGTTTGTTGATGTCAAGCCGCAGACCGGCTAGTACATTTGCGGCGTGAAGATAATCCGGTCGGGTCTTGAATTTCTTCAACTCGGGAGTAGGAGGTAGATTGACCTGCCACTGGGTCGGAAAGTTGGGCTGACCGGGCATGCGAATATAGAAATAATAGTCCTTCCAGTGTTTATTGGAAGTGGGTAGTTTATTGAAGAAGACCAGACCGGGCCGAGCTTGGAACATAAAGGTGCCCGGCTCGGCTTGCTTAGGATAATAGAAATAAAAGAAGACCTCCGGTCGGAGGGGAATGTTGTGAATCTTAAACAAAACGACAACGCCGCAGAGGAGACGGAAGGTATTTGGTACTAAACTTTCGAGCGGCACGCCAAAATAATTACAGACGTCTGCTATAAAGGGATGCACGGGGAACCGCAGACCGGCGGTAAATTGGTCGCGAAAGACACAGAAACCACCACGCGGCGGTCTGTGTGGCCGAGCGGCGGGACCAGCTAGACGAACTTCGATATCCTCGGGGATTTCGAAATTGTCAGCCAGAATATCAAAATCCCGTTGTTCGAAACGGGATCGCATGGTAGTATACCATGGGCCTAAGGATTGTTCTTCGGGATGAGAGGAACTGGCCATGATCCGGATAGGGGAAATCAAAAAAGGAAGTTCCAAAGACGAAGAAAGGGAATTTCAAAGACTGAAGCTAGGGGAAGAAAGGCGAATTAGATACCGGAAAGGAAGGAGGAAAGACCTAAAACCTTACTGAGGGGAGATGGATCGGGGAAAGGCGCCGGAGAGCGTCAGGGGGCAGCAACCAGATCGCCGGAGCTCCAAAGCGCAGAGAGCAGCAGCAGAGGTAATGGGGGCGTGTGAAGGTAAGAAGGAAACGAAGAGTTTTTAGGGTGAGGGCCGGGCGGCCTCTACCGTCGGATCCAGGTCACGGGAATCAAAGCATACATCTAACCGTTTATTTCGAATTGCTTCGATCACATCAAAATATCATGCAACCGCCTCCGTACTCTGGTGGCATTGCTCCACGTGGCAGTCAATCATTCGGAGCATTTAATGAAGGTATGATCGACCTTGATGTCGAAGATTGGCGCAGAACGCGAGGAGATCCGGTGAAGGCCATCGTTGATTCATTCAAGGATATTTCCTCGGCTGACCGAGCGGAGAGTATTAGCATGGAGGAGCCGTTCGGCTAGACTCACAGTCCAGTCAGTCGGACTATTCGCCTCCTTCGACTAGACTTGAAAGGGAGGCAAGTGATCCGGTGGTAAGAGCGGGCCCCCCCTCTCTCTTGCAATGTCAACGCCGAGTGGAATTCACCGGAGTAGCCGCCCATCCGGGAGGAGTGTGGTCCGACCGGACGGACGACCATAGAAGGCCGGGCCGATGGAATCGAATACCCGGACGGGTCTGGCCGGCTCGCACTTATGGTTGGAAGGCACCCTGTCAAATCGGGGTTCCGACGCTCAGTTAAAAAGGTCATGGACCGAGCTGACCTTTTGACCGACCACAGTCATAAAGCACCCCTGTTTATTAGTCTCCACAAAGCACAAGTAAACCACTGCGGATTTCCGGCCGGATGTTGAGGGAGTTGTCCGCCCGGACGCTAGATCTGAAGCAAAGGGGAAAAGGACAAGGGAGGTCTTTTTCTGACAGCAGGTATGTTTTACGTGTAGGCCATGCTCCAAATCTTGTGACAGGGGATTCTGCTGTCCCATCGAGGACATGCTTTGACTGTAGCGGTATGAGTCAGGTGAGCTTTCTGACAACTGCATACCGAGGAAAGGACAGAGGACACATATGCACCTCGATATGCGTGCCTTAACCCTTCACAACTCTATATAAAGAGTCTCAGACTTCGCCGGAGGTACGCATTCAGAGACTTTGGAAGCCACTTTGTTCATCGTAGCTTACCTGACTTGAGCGTCGGAGGGTCGCCGCCGGAAACCCCTTCCCGGCTCGACTTCTGTGCAGGCTAGCCGGAGCGTCGCGCCACCAGTGGGAGGTCTACATCAGCGAGCCGAAGAGCGCCACATGCCCAGCGTCTGTTGACTTCTGGTTCGGACAGGATCACCACCTAATCCCACCTAGGTGCCAAGGTTGCCTTAGTTTGCCGACTAATATATTTTCGATGCGATTGGTTGATGCCTAACCCTTAGACAGCTGCCTAGATTGATTTTTATAACACTGTACTTTTCTAGTTTTCTTAATTTTGGCAAGAGTTTCGAGAAATCTTATATTTAATATTCAAATCTTTCTTGCTAAATTTTCATATTAAATCCATATTTTGATTCCTGTAGGGAAATAATCTTTGTTGATAGCTAAACATTTGAATGTTGTTGGTTCTGTAATAGCTATATATATCGTGTTTTAAAAAAATTGAATTTATTTTGTCTATCGAGATAGACGTATGGACAACTGAACTCAAAATATTGAGTTGTGAAGGCCGAACGGCCCGAACTGGCGAACTGCCGAGCTGAGAGACTAAGCTGTCGGACTAGGAGGTCGAATTGGAAAAGCCGAGTTAGGAGATAGGTCAAGTTATTGTCGAGTCGAGCTGCCAGACTAGGAAAGCCGTGTTGGAAAGATTGAACTGTTGAGTAATTTTGGAAGGCTTAGTCTAGAAGTTGGGAGGTTGAGCTACCGAGTCATTCAATAAAAGTCGAGTACAGGTCAGGTGCCAAACTATCAAATGACTTGGGAAGGCTGATTCAGGAAGTTAAGGCATGTGGTTAATACAATTTCTTTAAAACATAACATCTCCCACCATTTCCGAGTAAATCAGGTACCGTGCATACCCATATGAGAGGATATTTTTCAGCAGCTTCATCAGAATTCGACTCTTGCTCCATTGAAAATCTGCCACATGGTCACAGGTTTAGTTACACCTTGAAGGTGGATCAAATGCACATATGATCATATACATAACTGCGACAGGGTCACATGTGTAGTCGTCAAACTACCAAATTGATCAACAAACACTAGGGCAGTCATCAAAACAGCCGTGCAATCAACAGAATCCCACAGTGGTTAGCAAAACACTAGATCAATCTTTGGCAATCAAGATGGGATGAAAAATATTAACACATGTCAGTATAATAGTTGATTGGACCGTACAAGTGAATTGAGGAAGATTAGGTTAAGTTAATAAAGTCATAAAACCACTCAACCCTTCTAGAAATTAATAGCCACCACATTGCTAGCAGATTATAGAGTTCAAACGAAGCTCTACTCTGCCCGCATGGGGTTAACTTTTGAGTTCATTTTGATAGGAGTCAAAATATTGTATTCACTTCACAGTGAAAACGAGCATTCTCAAATATAATATATATATTGGTAATTTATCTAACAAGATAATTACATAGCGATAAAATGCTAAGTGCTATGAAAACTGTAAAGAGGTATTTAGATGATTTTCAAACTTTAGTGACACATTTTGAAAAAACAGAGGCAATACAATGGAAAAGTGAACTTGATACCTGTTTTTGTCATTGAACATCACCTTGAGGATGTTAAATTCAAAGGCAAAAATGGTACAATTTTTGCAAAGTTGGTAAAGCATTAGAGTGAAATGAAAAGTTATTAGATTGCATTTGAATAAAGCTAAATAGAATTAATCTTACCCATTGTGGTAAATTTTAACTTCGTGCATCTTTGTACATTGCATAATACTAAACAACTAAAATAGATAATTCGAATAATAGAAAACATAGATTTTGTGTCCAATTTGTTCGATAACATGTTAATTCTAACAATTGTATATGAAAGATATAGCCATCACATCCCAAGTAGTATGTGATATAGAAAAGAAATTATCTGGAATCGGTGGCTCTAAAATTGAACGAAGGAATCGTCTTAATATCATTAATAGAATAAATAGTACGATGAATTTAGAAGAGATAATGAAACTTTATCACATGAGAATCATATGAAATCTTATAAGTTCGATTTACTTAATTTAGAAATTCAATTTTTTTCTTAAAATATTGATTTTCGAGTAAATCGATTCGGTTTTAATTTTAAAATTTTAAATTTAGTTAAACCAAATAAACTGAATTCACCTATAGTAATCGATTGATAAAAATTAAAATTGAATAGAATGCTCTGTAATTGATCATTCGGTTTGTATCAGTGGATTAATTACTGAAAAAATCAGTCAATTAGTGATGGAAAAATTGTTCAATTCGATTTTTAATCGAATTAATCATTATTTTATCGGTTTGATTTATTTAATTTTTATTAAAAAATTTATTGATTAAAAACAGTCAATTTTTTCGGTTTCAATTAAATTAGTTGTTCGGTTTTAAACATTGCTAATCAATTTATCGATATCAAATAAAAAATTAATTCTCAATTTACTAAATGGCTCTAACTATAACCGTATATATATTTTCACCAATAATAAATATCAACTATAAACTTATTCTTATCAAAATCAAATTTGGACTAGCCTAATAGCAGCCTACGGTAAGGGAGTTTAATCTTGGTATGGATTAAGTTTTTTCCATTTAGGTTTTAATATTACTTGCCATATCCGTTAAGCTGTGTAGGGTTATTGGAAAAATTAATCGGTTCAATTTGTTCGATTTTTATTAAAAAATTCAATCAATTTAAGAAAAATTGATTTATTCAATTTCACTTAAATTAATTTGATCAATTCAAGTTTTTTCGCAGAGAGAACCAATGAAATGATGTCAAATAAAAAATTAATTCTTGACCCGCTAAATGCTTCTAACTATATCGTAATGTTTTCACCAATAATAAATATCAACTTAGTTGATTAACTTATTCTTATCACAATCCAATAGCCTGGAGTCTGATTTTTGTCTGGATCAGTGAGTTTTTTTTTTGGTAAACAGTTGTTTGGTCATATCTTGTGAGTTTTCTTTTTGAAAAAACAATTTGGTTTAACCCGTGTACGTAAGGGTTTTTCATATTACCCGCCATCTTCGTTAACCCCTTAACCCATTAACTCAAATACATCAATTATAGAATCGGATCGAAAATGCAGGTCGAATTCGAGTTCAAGTCCAGTTTGATTAATTTGAGGATGAATAACATTGCGGACCGGTCCCTCATCGCATGAACCACTTTATCGTCCATTTCCGAGGTGATTCGATGACTTTCCCCCATCTCAATTCGTTCCCTGTGTTTTATTCATTAACCAATTCTTTCTTCTTTGATCGTTGCTTCATTGCTTGACTAGGAAGTTTCAGGGACATTGGTCTCGGTGATGGATGCCATATCTTGATTCCCGTCTCTTCTTTCAATCCGAATAGATCTCGTATCTCTGGGATAATTCGATGTAAGTTCATCTCAACAATTCTTGAAGTCTTAGGTAGAAAATTTTTTAAGGCCTTAATATTTTTTTTAAAAAAATAGATTTTTATAAAACATTTGTAGAAGTATTTAATTTTATTAGGAAAATTTAGAAGGACAATTTATTCATCGCAAAAAATTTATCTTAACAATTGCACATAGACTAACTAGTCACTTATCAATAACTTTATCTTGTGATAAAGCTCACTTTTTATTAATATTTTTTTTAAAAAAAAATTCTTTATGCTAAACTTTCAAACATAATTTATTAAAAAATAATAATAATAAATATTTTAAATTAAATAATAAAGTTAAGTTTCATTAAAAAAAAATTAATTAATTTGGTGAGCAATAAATTACAATACTACTATTAATATACATTTTAATTGTTATTAAAAAAAATTTTATCGATTAATTTTAACTTCCACGGAGGAAAACTTTGATATAACAATAAAATTATTATTATGTAACCTAAAGGTAATAAGTTTAAATAACAAATATAGTAACTACATATAATAGATCCTTCGCTGGAATTCTACATTATCAGAGTTTTATGGACCGAGTTATTTTTTTATCAATTCTAATTTTGATAAATTATCAATTAAATTTATTTAGTCAAAATAAACATATAAGGAATAATAGCATAATATTAAATATGATTTTAGTTTTCAAAAGTATTTTTATAAAAATATATGAAGTACAACCAATAAATATTTTTAATTTATTAATCGAACTTAATTTTTGTTAGTAAATTAAATTTGTATTAATAAAAAATTAAAAATTCTGAATCAAATTTTAATATAAATAAAAATAAATTAACAACCAAGTCTAACTTTAAAATTAAAATATTAAATTATTAATCAAATCTAAATTTAACTAGTAAAACATTAAAAACTATCCAATTTAACTTTAATTTACAAATAATTAATGAAATAAAAAAATTAAAAATTATTGACCAAATCTAATTTCATTAATAAAAAAAATAAAATTTATTTAAACCATAATTTTAATATTACTATACAATATATATATATATATCGGTGGACCCCAATATAATAGGGGCCTTTATGTTAGTGTGTGCACTTATGTGCCAAGACACTTCTTATTTATTTTATGGATAATTATTTTATAAATACAAGGATTTAGCATTAATTATAGATATCTAGAGGGGACATGGATATCTAGATTAACATTGAGTATGACTAGACCGAGGGATGAATATCCAAGTTGTACTTAGGGGTACCTTGAGTTTAGAGGTACACTGGACACAACCCGCTTAAGAGGAAATCATATATTAAGCATCATTGGTCATTACTCTTATGAACGAGTGTAACTGATCTTTTGACTTAAGACCTTCATTTATTCTATGCGTGGAGTTATGTGCTTTAACGCCGTTAAAAGCAATCTTTAATCGGATTGGGATTAATACGGTAGTTGGGTATATGACAAAACGTAGAGAGAATAGTGTTGAGTCAATAAAGGATTCATCGCTCTCTTGGATTATGAATTGACACCCTGGTTGCTTGACAGAGATATTAGTGACTCGAAATTCATAGCCATGGGAGGAATGATTTATCATTCAAGAAGAGTCTATTATATCTTAGAAATCAAGTAAAACAATTAATTTGGTAATGATGCATAATGTACCGAATTAATTGGGATATAGTCTTAGATGAAGAGATTGAATTACATAGTAATCGGTTCATGTTGGTTTATAGTTTATAACTGATATTAATTTTATCACATTGAGTGGCTAAAAATTATTGTTAGATTACCTTAGTCTATATATGGATTTACACTGCCTTCGTGTATAAAACCTAGAGGGTCGCACGCATAGCAGTAGACATGAACATTATTGATTATTTGAGTGGATACTAAAATTAATCAATTAATTATTTCAGAATAAGAATTAATTGGATTATTAATTAATTCTGAAATATCGAAAGCTAGTCTAGATCAAGATCAAATATGAATTTATTTGATATAAAGAAGAGAGAATTCGAATAGCCATAATCATAATAATTAATGGAGAATTTGAATAATCATCATAATGATGATTAATGGAAAATTTGAATAGTCATCATAATGAATGTATGAATTTATGGAGACTATAACTCTTCATCTTCCTAATTAATGAAGATCATAAATGATGAATTAATTTAGACATTAACTCTTCGTATTCCCTGGAGGTTATAAGTAGTCATCCTCGGAAAGATTCAAATGATGAATTTCTTCTCTCCATTTTTCGCTCGTCAACTTCTTCGCTTTCTTCCATCGGAAGAGATCGGTAGTACTTTCAAGGTTTTGTCGATCCAAGAGACTAGCACCTAACAGATCGTATCAAGTTCATGATCTAGTGTGCGTAGATACCGCTAGAGGAGTCACACGTGGGACTCTTATCTGTCCGTGATATCATTCTTGCTTATCGAGGACTCGAGATATGTTTTTATGTTATTTTGTATAAAACTATATGTACCATAAAAAGATCTATGATTCAGTATATATTTTCCGCTGCGCTCCAAATCTTAGTGGCCTATGCCTTGAGTCGGCCTTGATTCGATGTCACACGTTGTCTCAGCGCTATTACTCCTCAACATAAGGGTTGTGTCCTCATATGGTGGGACTACCACGGTGATGTTTCTCCAGTACAGGTCGAAGACTTCTTCACCAAGCTCATCGAAAAGGAGTTGACTCCCTTTCCATACCCTATTTCCCTCTACGTCCATCATCTGTTTCCAATAAAAATAGTCAACAATCATGATTTATAAAGAAAGAAAATAAATTATAAATGAAAGGAAAAAATTATTAATAAATTCATAATCCTAAAATTCTTAAATAGGCTTAAAATTTTTTAAAAATAAAATTAGAAATTATGAAAAAATATCTAAAATATAAAAAATTTTATAAAAAATAATAATTTGCTAAAAATCCTAAAACAGATCTAACAAATCCTTCTGCATCACGTACCCATTGGATGATTAAATATCCATCCTCATACTCATATTCATTGTAGTATCGTATATCCTCTATAATAATAATTTTATTTATTTCATCCAACTATTATGATTCAATAAAAGCATATTTGAATTAAAATAGTATGAAAAAAAATTAAACATGTATAGTCTATTTCTAATTTAATCCAAAGATTAAATACTAATAAAAAATAGTCCACAATCTTAACTTGTAGAGAAAGAAAAAAAATATTAAAAAAATTATTAATAAATTCACAATCCTAATACTTTTTAAATGAACTTAAAATTTAATATATATATATATATATATATATATATATATATAATATAAAATATCAAAAATACATGAATATTATAAAAACAAAAATTTTAAAAATAATAAAAAAAATTAAATATTCATCATGGTATTAGATATCCTCTTTATTAATAATTTACTTCATTCCATACAACTAATATCATTCAACAAAGCATATTTAAATTAACATTATATAAAAAAAATAAACATGTATAATCTATTCTTAATTTAATTATATTCAATAAAAATAAATTAAATACTAATAAAAATAGTTAGTAGTTTTGAAAAAAGGAATTTTTTTAAATATTGATGCGGTAATAAGGGAGGGAAGGCCCCACTCCACTGTCATGATGGAGGTCAATGTCATGGTGGAGGTCAGAGTCAAGGTGGTCAAATGCCCCTATACCACTGGACGATTGGGTAGCACGCTCATCCGATCGGGATAAGGAAGACCCGATCTGACATCATAACAGCTCGACGAGATTCCGAGCTTCCGACGCTCAGAAAGACTGCTAGGTATCTGCAAAGGCACGCTGAGTGGCTTCCCCACTCGGCCTTATTTAGAGCTATAAGAACGAAGCGGATTGACAACCAAGTTACACAAATAGAAGGGCGGCGGAGCGACTTTTCCGCTCGGCCAGATAATATACTCATCCGAACAGAAAGTAAGAACTCAAGCCGAGCGGTTATCCTTCGAGCGACTATCTTGCTCGGTCTAGTAAAAGACACCGCTAGCTGGACATTATCTTTTTGGGAGCATGCGCCACTGACAGGCGACATGGTTGACGATCAGTTCAGACAGAAGATCGTATGGCAGAAGCTTCCATTGCCACTTTAGATATATACTTGGCTCGTTAAGGTATTTTGTCAAGGACACTTTAATGATACATCTTTTCAGGGGAAGCTTCGAGAATCGTGCATGCCTTGGGAAGTGTGCACGCGCACTACAGGAGCCCTATCTATATAAAGGGGGGGTCCAAGCTTCAGCGGAGGTATGCGAGAATCTACTGTTGCTGCTACTATTTGCTACTTTGCTTTGCTTCCACACATCGCCGGTGACTGACTTGAGCGTCGGAGGGTCATCGCCGGAGACCCCTTCCCTGGCTTGGCACTAACGCAGTTGTGGTTGCAGGGTCGTGAGGAGTCAACACACGGTCAACCGGAGTGACACATCCCCAGTTTCGTCACCTCGACTATTGGACAGGATCAAATTTAGCGTTATCTGTGGGAATGCAACCTGTATCCGAGCCAAGAGGATGGAAGACGCTGGATGACTTTACACAGTGACGCTCACCCAAGAAGAGCTCGACCTGCTCGTGCAAGCCCGAGCGCAGAAAATAATTGAGCAGCAGCAACAGAAGGCGCTGGCCGATCGGCAAGCGCATCAAGCAACGTTCGCAACAGGAGGCCGAGTAGCACAGGAGGAGAGGCGCCACCCGCCCGGAGCAACTTTCTATCTGGGGGCAGAATCGGGTGCCAATCGGCATGCATGGAGAGGTGCCAACTGCACCCATACCTTTTCATCGGGCATTGTTCCAAACACCCTCGGAGATAGCCCAAGCCAATCAATAGCGGGGATCTTCTTCGGACGAAGCGCTCGTTCGGGACGCACGGAAGGGCAAGACACCTCGGGGCAACACACCTCCTGAGCAGATCAACCGCTAGTTCTCCGAAGACATATTGCGAGATTCTCTCCCTAAGCACTACACCCCGCTGGCAATCAGATTCTACAACGGGTCGACCGATCCAGATGATCATCTGGATAAGTTCGATAATGAAACCACACTCCACCAATACACGTATGGAGTGAAATGTCGAGTCTTCTCACCACACTTTTCGGCTTGGCGCAACGCTGGTTTACAAGACTGCCGGACGGATCAATACGAAGCTTCAAAGACTTCCGAACAACCTTCTTACACCATTTTGCGAGCAGCAGACACCACCAAAAGATAAGCGTCAACATATTTTCCTTAAAGTAAGGATTGAGGGAAGCTCTACGAGCCTATATTCAGCGCTTTAATCAGGTGGCCATGGATATCTCTTCGGTCTCATCCGAGACCATGATGAATGCATTCACTCAAGGGCTCGTCGAGGGAGACTTCTTCCGATCGCTCATAAGGAAGCCGCCCAGGGATTATGATCACATGCTCAAAAAGAGCAATGAGTACATCAACGTGGAAGAAACCCAAGTAGCCAGAAGGAAGGAGACACTAGCCGAGCCCTCGGCGCCAACTGAACGCCGACCGATGAGCAACCACCAGCCGCCTAAGGGGCCAAGAGCCGAAGGAGGGTGACCACATGTGACAAGGACGCATGCCGTGCAGCATGTCGCTTCCGACCGGCCGAAAGCATCAAAGGGCAAGGTTTGGCCACCTATGTTTTGCTTTTTCCACCAGTCCGCGTCGCACAACACACACGATTGCCTAGGATTGACGCCCATCGTCAGTCGACCGACTCAGCGAAATTATCACCGTCGATCCCTCTCTCTCGGTTGACGGTATAGACATCAATCCGTTGGGCAATGAGACGCGGGAAGATCGCCCGAGCGACAACACCAACGAAGAAAGCATGTTGAGCCTGCCCGGGGCCGGGACGACCGAAGTAAGCCCTCTGCTTAGGAGGAAGAGAATCGAAGCAATGTCGTCTGGGGAGAAATAAGCATCATCATTGGCGGTCTGACCAACGGTGACTCCAATCGAGCCCGAAAGTCATGCGCACGCCGGTTGGAGATCCATGCATTAGGATGCAGCCAGGAGTAGGTGAACGGGTCCGAAATCAACTTTAGACCTTGGGACTTGGAGGGAATCGATATCCCTATCGACAACGCCTTGATCATCCGAACAGTAATCGCTAATTATACAATTCACCATATCTTCGTCGACACAGGAAGCTCGGCGAACATAATTTTCAAGAAGACGTTCGATCAACTGCAGATCGACCGGGGCGAGCTGCTACCAATGATGACCCCAATGTATGGGTTTACCGACAATGAGGTTTTGTCAATCGACCAAACCAGGTTGGCCATATCGCTAAGAGAGGAGCCGCTTAGGAGGACCCAAACCACGAACTTCATTGTGGTAGACGCCCCCTCAGCCTACAATGTCATCCTGGGTCGACCGACCCTCAATGAGTTCTATGCAGTAGTCTCTACCTATTGCCAAAAGATCAAGTTCCCGATAGACGATCGGGTAGGGGAGGTCAAGGGCGATCAACTAGCCACTCGGTGCTGCTACATCGAGATGGTCAAAACCGAAGCTAGGTCCGTCCGGAAGACCCCACGGCTAGAGGTAAATACTGTTATTGAAAACCTTCTGCCCTAGTCTATGAAGAGAAAGGGGAAGTCCAAATCCATCCTTGCCGAGCGGAGACAACCACTTTTATAGCTGCGGATCTAGGAACCGAGCAGAAGGCGGAGTTGATCGTTTGTCTCCAACAAAACCATGATATGTTTGCATGGTCAACACATGAGCTTCTCGGCATCTCCCCGAGCATAGTCCAGCATGAGCTACATGTCCGACCGGATGTTTGTCCTCTAAAGTAACGCAAAAAGGATTTCAGCACCGAGCAGAACCTGATCATCTGGGCAGAGGTAGAAAAGCTACTTCAGGCAGGACACGTGAGGGAAGTTCAATTCCCAAGCTGGCTCACCAACGTCATCCTCGTCTCCAAATCGGGCAACAAATGGTGAGTCTGCATCGACTTCCGTGACCTGAACAAGGCATGCCCGAAGGACTTCTACCCGCTATCTCGGATCGACCAGATGGTGGACTCCACTGCGGAATGAGAGTTGATCTACATGTTGGATGCCTACCAAGGTTATCATCAAGTGTCGCTCGCCCACGAAAATCAAGAAAAGGTCATCTTCATTACGGCCGATGGTATGTACTGCTACAACGTCATACCATTCAGACTCAAGAATGCTAGAGCCACTTATCAAAGATTGATGAATAAAGTGTTCCGAAGGCAGATCGGCCGTAACATGGAGGTATACGTAGATGATATCCTGATAAAGTCCCTCCGAGCGACTGACCTATGTGCAGATATTGAGGAGACCTGCCGAACACTCAAGACTTATAGGATAAAGCTAAACACAAGCAAGTTTCTGTTCGACGCAAAGAGTGGGCGCTTCCTCGGCTACATCGTAACCGAGCGGGGTATCGAGGCGAACCCAGTTAAAGTAAAAACATTGCAAGACATGTCGCCGCCTCGTAACCTGAAGGAAGCTCAGCGATTGACCGATTGGATCACGGCGCTATTCAGATTCATCTCCAAGTCATCCGATCGGAGCTTGCCATTCTTAAAAATATTACGCCAGGCGACAAAATTTCAATGGGATGAGGAATGCGATAAGGCATTCAAGGAGCTCAAAGAATACCTCAACTCCCTACTTGTCCTAGCCAAGCCATGTGTTGGCGAGCCGCTCCAGATCTACTTGTCGTCTACAGAGCATACGGTCGATTCGACATTAGTTAGACAGAGTGGCGAGAAACAACCAGTGTACTTTTTAAGCCACATATTAAAAGATGCTGAGTCTCACTACACTGGTCTTAAGATGTTGACTTATGCTTTAGTGCTCATTGCTCAGAGGCTTCGTCCGTACTTCCTCGCTCACTCTATAATCGTGATGACCAACAATCCCTTAGGTAGAGTATTTCTCAATCCCGAGGCGTCTGAACGACTGATCAAATAAACGACGGAGCTTAGCGAGTTCAACATCCAGTATCAACCCCGAACTGCTATCAAAGCACATTCCTTGGCGGATTTTGTCAACGAGATATAGAGCCCGGAGCCAGAAGTCATGTGGAGGATATATGTTGATGGTTCGTCCACCTGACATGGTAGCATCATCGGCATACTAATCTCCCCGCAAGAAGATAGGATGCAGTTGGCTGTTCGGCTAGACTACAGGGCCACCAACAACGAACCCGAGTACCAGGCGCTGATAGACGACTTACAAGCTGCTCTGCACGTAGTAGCAATCAAAGTCTTGATCCACACGGATTCTCAGTTGGTCGCACAGCAGCTGTCCGAAGCGTTCGAGATAAGCAACGTCCGACTCAAGCTCTACGCAGAGGCGTTTGAAAAATTGAAGTTCAACTTTCAAGAGGTTGTTGTACAGAAGATCCCCCGAGCGGATAATCAGGCTGCAGATGAGTTGGCCAAGTTAGCTAGTTCGCTGTCGCTGATCATCATAGGTCAACCGATCGAGTAAGTATCGCTGGTAGCCCACATCGACCGTATGGAAGGAATCACCTTTCCAAATGACTGGAGGACGAGCTTAACAGAATTTTGCGTTCAGGAAGTATACCTACCAATCCGGAGGATGCTCATCTAATAAAGAAGAGAGCCGGTCGGTTCACCCTGATCGGCGACCAACTCTATAAGAAGGCCTTCACCTGACCTCTATTCAAATGCGTCGGACCAGAAGACATCGATTACATCCTGAAGGAGGTACACCAAGGCGCTTGCGGGGGTCACCCGAGCGGCCGCACGTTGACCCAGAAAATACTTCTGGTCAGATACTTTTGGCCGACCCTCCAGGAGGACGCCACTCGGACGGTGGCCACTTGTTTATCTTGCCAGAAATACCACAACATGCCACATCGACCGACTGAGGAAATGAAAGCGTCCACGGTAGCATGCCCGTTCGATCAATGGGGCATGAATATTATGGGATATTTCCCTATGGCAACCGGTTAGTGGAAGTTCCTGCTCGTCTTGGTGGACTACTTCTCCAAATGGGTCGAAGCAGAGCCCTTACCTAAGATAACCGAGCAGATGGTCATAAAGTTTGTATGGCAGAACATTATCTGTCGGTTCGACATCCCTCGCTAGCTCGTCTCGGACAACGGAAGACAATTCGCCGGTCAGAAGCTCAGGGAGTGGTGCGAAGGATATAATATCTAGAAGGCCTTCACTTCCGTGGCCTATCGGCAGAGCAACGGGCAAGCAGAAGTCACCAATCGGGAAATCCTCCTAGTCTTGTGTGCTCGGCTCGACCATATGGGAGGTAGCCGAGTCGATGAGCTCCTGAGCGTACTGTGGGCCCTTCGCACGATGCTGAAGGAAGGGACCGATCTGACCCCATTACAGTTGGTGTATGGTGGAGAAGCGGTCATCCCAGTTGAGGTCGGATTAAAGTCCGATCGGTTGTGGCATTATGATGAAGGCAACGCTGAGCGGAGGCTTTTGGAGCTGAACTTGGTGGACAAAGCACCGCCAAAGTAGCCGTCCGGCTGATGGCGTATCGACAGCGGATGAAGCAAACCTACAATCGGAGGGTGACCGGAGGTCCTTTCAGGTCGGTGACCTCGTTTGGAAGAAAGTCGAGCTAGTCGGGGACGCCACCAAGCTCGAAGCTCCATGGGCAGGGCCTTTCAAGGCCGTGGAAAAGCTTCGCTCGGGTGCTTATTATCTACAGGATGAGACGGGAAGGTGACTCGAACGACCATGGAGCGCAAACCATCTCCAACCTTATCGGGTCGGATGAGAAGTGCGCAAGTGTAGGAGTGTATTTGTACATTTTTTGTACGCCCTCTCTGAATGCAAGGTCAAAATAAAAGATTTCTAAGCTATATGTCGAACGACATATCAAATCGTTGAGCGGCGACATTAAACTCGAGTCTTCAAAAAATCATCGAGCGACGACGTTAAACCTGAGTTTTCATCAAATCGTCGAACGACGACATTAAACGCGTGTCTCCATCAACGGTCGAGCGGCGACCTTAAACCCTAATCTACACCAACGGTCGAGCGGCGACCTTAAACCCTAATCTACACCAACGGTCGAGCGGCGACCTTAAACCCTAATCTACACCAACGGTCGAGCGGCGACCTTAAACCCTAGTCCACACCAACGGTCGAACGATGACCTTAAATCCGAGTCTTTATCAAATCATTAAGCGGTGATGTTAAACCCGAGTCTTTACCAAATCATCAAATGATAATATTAAATCTGAATCTACATCAACGATCGAACGACAACCTCAAATTCGAACCTTTATTAAATACATCAACGAATTATTGGGTGTAAATTCGTTACATTCTCTTTTTTTTAATCATGTTAGAAGCTCTGTGTACACTTCTGAGTTTATGTTAGATGTACAGGAATTTACAGTGACTTGAACGGATGACCTTAAACCGTCAGCCTGTTGCAATCCGAAAAGATCATTGCTTGAGCAACAAGCAACACATATAGTAGTGCCACGTGTGTTTTATTATCCGACTATTGTAAGTGAACACCTCGTGTTTCACACGAGTTTTGTTGAGTATTAGGGTTCACAAAAGAACGCTTCGGTTAGTATCGCCCGAATCTTCGATTGTCACCTGTAAAGCCGCTCTTTCACAATGGGACTAAAATCCACAAGTTACATTTCAATTCATCAAATTTTCTAACACTGGTTCCATGGCCGCTACGGCTGGGGCTACACTGCTAGCAGCGGGGGCAGGGGCGTTGGCTGTGACTAAGATTCTAGCGATAAAATAAGATATTATTTTGTCCTTTTTTTTGTTGGGAATGTGCTTTTATATGTGTGGCGCTAATATATGTAGAAGACGAATGAGCATAAAATAAATAAATAAATAAAACTTTTTATTATAATTAGAGAAAAGTATCAGAGTTTCTACGATAGAACCTGTAAGAATTAATCATTAGTGATTACTTTTGATTTCTTATGCAAGTTGTTGATGAAATATATCCTCGTATACTACAGTTTGTTTCTCACCATGATTATATTTAGGGGGCTATATTCAACGAGTGACATAAAGGATTCATAATCAAGGATATGACAAAGTACCGCTAGCTCCAGTTCAAAATTATTTTTTAAAAAAAGGTTAAATAGGTAAGATTTTATGATAGAGTTTATGTCACACCTGAAAGCGGCTATCTCAAGTTCTGAACTAGCAACCTGATCACCGAATTGCTAATTATATATGATCCTGTCCGAGTGTGAGTAGATGGACGCTGAAAAGATGACGTTCATGTTGATTGGATATCAACTGAAGATGATACGGACCTCCGATGAGCTAAGCCTGTAATCACATAGTCGTTAGTGCCGAGCCAGGGAGCGGTTCCTCGGCGATGATCCTCTGACGCTCAAGTCAGCTACCGACGGCAAGCGAATGAAGTAAAGAAGAAAGTAGCAACAGCGTGGCTCTAACTACAATAATAAAAACATATCTCTGATGAAGCTTTGGGGTTTCTTATATAGAGCTCCAGGAGACACGTGCACGCTTCCCAATGCATACTTGGAAAGGTCGTGTCAGAAAAATGTGTCTGACGTCATACCTTAACAGACCGAGCATATCCCTGACGTGACAGTGGAAGCTTCCACCGTACGATCCTCTGCTTGGCCATGCCGCTGATTATGCCGCCTGTCGATGACACTGGTCCCTAGGAAGATACTGTCAACTACTCCTTTGTCTATTATTGGGCCGAGCAGGAGAGCCGCTCGCCTAGTCCGCCGTCCGGCGTAATGCAACAGCGAGGCTGAGCGTCCCGAGCGGGAGAGACGCTCGACCAGTCTGCCGTCCGGGTGATGCAACAGTCGGGCTGAGCGTCCGCTCGACCAGTGCTCTGCTGGTTGACTCCCCCCCCCCCTCAGGCGAGGGAGCCCTATCCATTAGGTCGAGGCTACATCCACTGTTTGGCCGAGCGGGATGGCCACTCGGCCTTCGTGCATCCCTGGTTGAGCTTCGTGAGCGTCAGAAGCTCGGTGTCTGACCGAGCTGTCGAAGTGTCGGACCGTCTACCCTTCCTGCTGACCACGGAGGTAATTCGCCTGATCGGACGCCCGCCTAACGTTGACCACTTTGACCTCCTGCCGGCCGGGCCCTACCTTACCACCGGATTATGTGCCTCCCCCTCAAGTCTAGTCGAGGGAGACTACAAGTCCGACTAACTGGATAAGTGGTCTGGTGACCGATTAGCCGATCAGCCAATAAGCTGGTTGGATCCCGATCGGCCCGCGTAGGACTGATCTTTCTCGGTCGATCGACACTTTGAGCCTTTATACTTGGATTTTTTCCTCATCGCCCCCGGAGGGGCGCGATCCGGGCGGTCAATGCTGATGCCGCCCAAATCTCCTTGGAATACACATAAATCACCCCCATTAAGGTCGAGCACGCGCCTACGTCCATTAAATGTTGCCCTGTGGGAGGATGCCATGTGTCGCCGGCGCAGTCGCTGCACGCCCGAGGTGACAATTGTTGATGTGATGTTTGGCGGTTCAAATTCAACGGTCGGATGTGCGCTCCGAGTCCCGTGCCCTAGATCAGATGCCTCCGGTCGACCGCACCCATCTTTATAAAGCCTCAGCGTTGCCATTTCTTCCTTTGTGTTTTCTCCGTGCTCTCCGATGATCTTGCTTCGGCGATTCTTCTGCGTCCAGTGCTCTGATGGTTCTTCTGTGTTCAGTGCTCCGACGATCCTCTCCCTCTTGTAAGCTCTCCCTTTCCATCTCCATTGCTGCTTTCCTGTTGCTCCTTTTCGGTCACCGTACTTTTCAATTTTGTGTTTTCCGGCCACCTTTCCTCTCGAACCTTCTGCCTCTTTGCTTCTCGGCAATGGCGAGCTCCTCGCAGTCGTCTGACCCCGTTTCCGGTCTCTGGTATGCCACCATGGAGACTCAGTTCGATGCGGGTGACGCCGCGCATATGATAAATGCTTTTGACCTCCCGCCCGACCATAAAATAGTTTTAGCCTCTCGGTCCGACCGACCCAACGACCCGTCGAACGACACGGTTTGCTTCTTCCGAGACCAATTCGTGGTCGGTCTTCGGTTTCCCATCCACCCCTTCATAACTGAAATATGCAATTACTTTCGTATCCCGCTCGCCCAGCTTATCCCTAATTCTTTCCGCCTGCTGTGCGACGTGGTGGTGTTGTTTCGAGTGCACAACATCCCACTGACCCCTCAGGTCTTCAACTACTTCTACTATCCCAAGCAGTCCGAGCTGGGCACGTACCTTTTCCAATCTCGGATCAGTCTAGTTTTCTTCGACAAAATGCTCACCTCCAACAAGCACTGGAAGGAGTACTTCTTCTACTTGAGACTCCCCGAGCGGCAGAGCTTCCGGACCAAATAGCAGGTCGGGCTTCCCACTCAACCAAATTTGAAGAAGTACAAGACCCGACTGGACTACCTCCACGTTGCTAATATGCTGGCCGGCCTGAAGTTCGACATTCATAAGTGTTGGGACCTTGACGTCTACTAGAGGGGGCGGGGATGAATAGCGTCTCACCCAAATCGATCACTTCTTCCTACACTTGTTAGTTACACAGCGGAAATACAAACAAACAAGTAGAAAGCTAATCTACATACAAGATAAGAAATGCAAACCAAGCTACACGGTCATTTAACGTGATTCGGAGTTTAGGGCTCCTACTCCACAGCTGTCCATAAGATGGACGATCCCGATCTGTCAGTGGATGACTCCCCAGCAAACTCCGACTATCTCACGTAGCTCCTTGTGAGTGAAGAAACCTCACCACAACTCTCACAAGAACACTTGAGATGCTAGGACACAGGTAAACTACTAATAAGGGCTAACCACCTCTATTTCGTCAACCTCAACCAAGCTCCCAAGTCTTGGTTATATAAGCCATGGGTTGAAAAATTCTGCCTATCAGTCGACTGTTAAAACCATCAGTCGACTGCCATTTGTGAAAATTCGACCGTTACAGTCCAACGACTCAATACCAGCCCTCTGTTCGCTCCCAGTCGACTGCACCAGTCGATTGATGAAACCACCAGTCGACTGCTACAGTAACGCTATAGTATTGCTACAGTAAAACTACAACATTGCTACAGTAGCCCCTAATCCTAGGATTTAACCTCCGAGTACATTCACTCAGCACTCGTTCTCACCCGACCAACTTAGACCTAGCCTTCTAGACTCCTCCATCAGCCTTACGTCCCTCGGATGTCTCCCCATCTTTCACATCTTGCCTTCTGGAGCTTTCATCAGCCTTGTCATTGTTGTCGGGTTTTTCTTTGCCAAGAGATCGCGCCTCCGGGACTTCATCCATTGTCAAGTCACACTTGGACTTAGGTTGCCAAGACTACATGCTTGGGCTTACACCGCCAAGACTCATCCTTGGACTTTCCTCCTTTGCCAAGACCACACTTGGACTTTCCTTGTTGTACCTGTATCCTGCACACTCACAATGCATATCAAATACAACAATAAACCTAACTTAAACCTTTATCCAAACATCAAAACTTAGGGTACTCAGATTGCTCCAATAATAAATTACTGCCAGAGGGTGTTATGTACACGTTCGGGCTAAGTCCGATCCGAACGAAGCTCCCGAGCAGCCTAGGTATGAAATTTCTCACCGTTCTTCATTTGAGTCTAACTAATTCTGTTCTTCTTTTGCAGCTGACATCATGATGCGCGCCCGAGCAGCCGGCATTATGAAGGCTAAGCAAGCCAAGATTGAAGCTGCTGCGGCCAACGAGATGGAGTGACTTGGCTTGACCCCTGTAGGCTCGCAAGAGGGCACAGTTGGGGAAACCACAACTGTGGGCGCTGGGATCGCCGAGCGGACGCCCAGCGCAGGAGGGGCGGCTGACCCGGGATCTATTCGAGAAGCGCCACTCGTCATCCCTGCTGAGGGCTCGGGGTCCTCGGGCGATGAAGTACCACTCAAGCGCAAGAGACACCGGACCGACGCACCTTCCCGTTCTGTCACCTCGACCGTCCAAGCCATTGCAGGGGGAGACACCCCGTCCCCAGCTCCCGCCACAGTGGAGGCTACCTCTTCCGATCAGACTCCGTCTGTGGTTGAGTTACCAGAGCTGCTCGTCATGTAGTCGATCACTTCCTTGCCACCAGCTAGGTGGAAGATAACACGATGCGCTGTCCTTCCAGCCCCCTACCCAAACTTCAAGACCGAGCGCTTCTTCTCACTCGACGCCGAGTGGGCGACGATCCATCACAACCACTCTTCGCCTGCCGACGGAGGACTTTCTTGCGCCAGGCGACCAACCCAGCTCTCCCTAGCATCAAGTCTATTTTCGTGGTAGGCTCGCTTGCATCTGGGAGGAAGCGAGGGCACGAACGGCCATGAAACCCCCTGGCGTGCTTGCTGATAGCCATCTGGAGATGTCCACCGTAGGGCTGCAAACGAGTCAAGCCGCTCGTGAGCCACTCGGTCAAAGCTTGGCTCGAGCTTGATTTTGACCGAGCTCGAGCCGGCTCGTTTAATATTCGAGCCGAGTTCGAGCTGCTATAATACTGGCTTGATGGCTTGTCGAGCTTTTTCGAGCCAAGCTATATGTATAATATATGATTTTTATTTATTCATGTAAATATTAATAAGTTTGGTGTCAATGTGTCATTACGTAATTAATGGTAAATACTGGGTAAAACTGTAAATTTCAAAAATTTATTTTTAAAATCTAAATTCAATTCCTAAATTCTAATTCTAAGTTCGCTCAGCCCTAATTTCTCTCAACTCGCAAGTCGCAACGCTCAACCCTCACCCTTCGCCGCCGCCATCTCAACCATCGTCGCGACGCAGCCTACTCAGCAGTCACCATCGTTCCTACTCAGGAGTCGCTGCGAGTGCCTACTCAGGAGTCACTGCCGTGCCTACTCAGAGTCTCAGCCGCACCCAACAAACCTCTCGCGTGCGTTTATTTTTTGGTGAGTTTTCGGAAAACACTGTGTTCTGTGCGTTCCTTCCTTCTTCTTGTTTCTTATGCCATAAATGCACAAACTTGGTTGTTGAAAAGATCCACAGCCCCAATTTAAAAAACTAGGGTTGTAATAGTGGCTTCAAAGTGGCATCATTCATATCATAAGCTTTTGGCATGGTGATGTGGTAGACAAAGCTATCATCATCAGGCAACTCGCCGTGCTCGCCAGCAATGTAGGTGCAGTTAGGAAGCGTGCCATTCACGAGACTGAAAAAACTATAGGGCGGCGATGGCATCCCATATAAATATACACTATTCCTCAATATCACACTGACATGTTTGATGAATTTCACACTAACATGCTTGATGAATTTCTCATTAACATGCTTGATTAATTCAGAACCACTAGTGCAGTCTCCAATTATGTTATGCCGACTAATCCTCTTAGTTTTGTAGAATGGCAAATTTTTATCCTTAAACGATATATATCCCTCATGATCACTTACCTTCCGAAAGAGTCTAATTGGTTGTCCAGACTCCAGAAATGCAATTCAGAAATGCAATTTGTTCTGATAGTCCAGAAATGCAATTTGTTCTCCTTAAAGTTTAATTGGTTGTTATTTTTATTTTTTTAAAAAATTCTAACAAATTCTATGCACTATAAATTATAAAAAACATATTGGCGTGAACCCTGCCTTTGTTTGTAGATTATCTTTCTCTTCTTATTATTATTTGAGTTTTTTATAATTTATTTGGCAATTTTTCATCTCTTGATCAGTTATGTCTATGGAAGAGTTATCTATTCCACTTACCATAAATAGTGTCATAGCTGAAAGTAATGAGGTTAATCTTGAGATCAACAAGCAAATTGACACAGCCGGTGAAGAAACACAAGAAAATGCTGAAGAAAAAGAGGAAGAGGGGTTCCAAATAAAGAAAAGAAAAAAATTTTCAGAAGTATGGAATGATTTTGATACAGTGGATGGATCAAAGAAAGCAAAATGTAAACATTGTCAATCTCTTTTTACATTGGGTAAATCAGGGGCCACATCAAGTCTTTTGAGACATAGATTAAATTGTGTGAAGAGAAAAATTAATTTGCGAGCAGCTGAACAACAAACAAAGTTGAGTTTTTTGCCCACTGATTCAGCTTTACCATCCATTCTTACTTTGCATTCTGGAAAATTTGACATGGAACAAATGAGGGAGGCAGTTTCTCATTGGATCATGATGCATGAACACCCATTCACCATTCTTGATGAAGAGGGGTTCAATTTAATGATGAGGCGTGGAATGCCGGAATGACAAAAAATTAGCAGGACAACATGCAGAGCAGATTGTATGAAAATTTATGAGATTGAGAAAAAGAGGTTGAAGAAAAGTCTTGAGTGTGTTGATAAAATAAGTTTAACAACAGATTGTTGGAAGTCAAAGACTCAAAAGATTGAATACATGGTTGTCACTGGGCATTGGATTGATTCTTGTTGGAATTTACAAAAGAGAGTTTTAAGTTTCATTAACATTCCACCACCAAGGGGAGGTCTTCAAATTTCCGATGCCATTTTCAAGTGTATGAAAGAGTGGGGCATTGAAAACAAGGTTTTCACTATTACAGTTGATAATGCTTTAAGTAACGATTTGGCTATTCGATATATGAAAGATACCATTCAAAGGTCAAGAACATTGGCATGTGAAGGAAATTTATTTCATGTTCGCTGTTGTGCACATATATTGAACTTGTGCGTTCAAGATGGATTGAGGGAGATTGAAGGTATTATTGGTAATATAAGGGAAAGTGTAGAATATGTAAATCGTTCAGAGGCAAGACGTGTGCAATTTGTAGAGTGTGTGCAACAATTACAGTTGAAGGATGAAAAATTGATTCGTGATTGCAAAACCAGGTGGAACTCGACTTTTGAGATGTTAAGTTGTGCACTCAAGTTCAAAGAAGCTTTTAATATGTTCAAAGAACGTGATCCCTTTTATGGTTGCTGCCCTCAAGAAGAAGAATGGGATAAAGCTCAAAAGATTTGCTCACTGTTGGAGGCTTTTTGGACAGCCACACACATTATTTCAGGTAGCGAGTATCCTACTTCAAATTTATTTCTTCAAAAAGTTCAAAAAATAAAGTCAGCATTGGATATTTTTGCACAACATGAAGATTTGTTTCTTAAGCAATTAGCTAGTAAAATGAAAGAAAAAGTTGACAAATATTGGGGTGATTGTAATTTATTGATGGCTATAGCTGCTGTGTTAGATCCAACCAAAAAAATGCTTGCAGTTGAATTTTGTTTTCCTAAGCTTTATTCTGAATTGGATGCCTCTAAGCATATCTCAAAAGTTAAGGAGATAATTAATTCTCTTTATGAGGAGTATGCTGTTGAAGAAACTAATAAAGGAGCACCTCATTTACCTGAGTCTGAGAGTTTTGGTTCTTCAAGTGCTAGAAGAAGTCATCAAAATTCTATGTATAATTGGGATGATTTTGATGAATATTGTGCAAAAGTTGAAACTTCAGAGACTAAGAGATCTGAATTGGTAGATTATCTTGAAAAGGGTCATCTAAAGAAGAATGAGATTCCTAAAATTTATTTCATGTTTAGAATGGTGGAGGATGAATAGAATGCAGTATTCAATATTGTCAAAGATAGCAGCTGATATGTTAGCTATTCCACTGAGTTCAGTGGCTTCAGAAGCAACATTTAGTGCAGGGACAAGAGTTATTGATTCTTATCATTCATCTCTCTCTCCAAACACGGTGCAGACTCTACTGTGTGGGGGTGATTGACTTTGACATATACATGGACTGAAAAAGAAGACTAAAGTAAGTTATATTTCATTATTAGCTTTCTAAGTTACATACTAATGAATTTAATCGCTTATTTATCTAATTTTTACTTTTTCAAAAAGCTAAAACTTATCAAGAAAATTTTCTTCCAGTATCTACCTCTTAAAGTAAGTAAGATTTCAGTTCTTTGTTTATTATGTTGTTTTCGGTGTAATTATTGTGGTATGATTGCTGTAGAAATTTGATATGGAATTTTGGAAACACATGTTAAACGAAGAAGAGGATATGGAAATTGCTGCAGAATTTTGATATGGAAACACATATGTTAAACACATGTTAAAGTAAGTAAGATTTCAGTTCTTTGTTTAACATGTGTTTCCAGTGTAAGATTTCAGTTAAGCTTAATATCACTTCGTATTATTAAATGCAGGTTGCAGTATAGGTGGTATGATTGAGAATTTGATATGGAGAAGAAGATATTGATTGCTGTAGAAATTTAATGTTTTGAGTAGTTTGGGTGGTTTGAATTTGGAATATTATGTTTTTGGATTTGGTTAATTTTGTTGGGAATTTGAGATGAAGTTTGGTATTTTGGCAACAAGAATAGTGTTTTATCATATAATTGTGTTTTTTATTTATGTTTTTTTATTATATATTTGTGTTGTGACTTGTGAATTTGTGATGTTCAACAGTTCAAGTAGTTTTTTCTTTTATGAATAATTGGTGTTTTGATGTTTAGTTTTAGTCTTTTAGAGAGGAATTTGGTCATTTTTTATTTAAAGTTGTTATTGTTTGATACTTTGATTTACAGAAAAATTGGCTTAGGTTATGAATATTTTAGTTTTTAAATTCTGACAATTTTGAAATTCTATGGATTGTTTTAGAAAACTGACGATATGCAATTCTGCATTCTACATTGTAGAATTTAAAAAATGGCTTAGGTTATGACTTTGGCTCGAGCTCGAGCTCGAGCTTGAAAGCTTGAATTTAATTCGAGCTTTTCGAGTCGAGCTCGAGCCTTGGATTAAATGATCGAGCTAAGCTCGAGCTTAAATTTACAAGATTGATCGAGCTCGAGCTCGAGCCGAGCTAACTTAAATCGAGTTGAGCCGAGCTTGAGCCAAGACTGGCTCGAGCTCGACTCGGCTCGTTTACAACACTAGTCCATCGGGGGTTAGTATTTTCAACAATCAATTCATAAGTTACCTCCGCTCGGCACTAATATCTGCTTGTAGTACTGGGTGGAGAATATTGCCATGTGCCAGCGGCTAACACAAGTGGAGGACGAGCTGAAGAAGCTCAAGCTTTTCGGTGAGTCTTCCTCCTCCCAGGGGCCACCAGTCGCTCGCCTGCAGGCTAACCTGAAGAAGGCCCAACAGCTCCTAGCGGAGGAGCAGCAAAAGTCGCCCGAACATGCCAGTAGGATGGGCCAGATCGAGGCGCAATTGAAGACCTACGATCATAAACTTGAGCTGGCTCCAAAAGGAAACAACGAGCCATCGCCGACCTGGAGCAGAAAAACCAGGATGCTCACAGTTGGCCGAGAAGCTCAGGAACACGAAGGGCCTGATGACTGCCGAGCGAGAGAGCCGCTCGGCTAAAGAAGCTGAACTTAAAGACCAAGTGAAGCACCTCGAGGATGAGCTGGCGGCCTCCCGTGCTGCTCTGACTGCCTATCAAGAGGCCGAGCCAGGTCGCTTCGCAGTCCTGAAGCAACAATACCTCCGCTCGGAGCAGTTCTTGGAGAAGGCGACCAATAGGATTGTCCACTCATTTGAGCTGGCAATCGACGCTACGCTCCTCTAGCTTAAGACGAAGGCCATATTTCTGAAGCTCTGTCCGAAAAAGATGTCGATCGCGTCCAGCTCCTCGAGTCCATTCCCAACTAAGCATTTGATTATATTGAGTGAGTGAAGGGCTTGTAGAGAGCATATTTTTTGTGAGCTTTGAATGTACTCCTACTGTTCGGCAGTTTTAACCTATTAATGAAATCCTTTTGTGCTCTTTCCTCATATGGTATCTTTCTACTAGTATTCGACTGTATAGTTTCGATCGGCTGTTATGACCGCACTTTCATTATTGAAAGATTCGTCGGGATCATACCTTCGGGGCTTATAGTCGCCGCTCGACTTTGGGTTTTAACGTTTCCGCGAGACGATCTTCTAAGGCTGGAGTTTAAGGTCGCCGCTTGACTGTCGATGGAGACAGGGGTTTAACGTCGTCACTTGACAATTTGGTGAAGCCAGGGGTTTAAGGTCGTCACTCGACCACTGATGGAGACATAGGTTTAATGTCGTTGCTCGACGATTTGGTGAAGACAGGGGTTTAAGGTCGTTGCTCGACCGCTGATGGAGACATGGGTTTAACGTCGCTGCTCGATGATTTGGTGAACTTAGGGGTTTAAAGTCGCCGCTCGACCGCTGATGGAGACATGGATTTAATGTCGTCGCTCGATGATTTGGTGAAGACAGGGGTTTAAGGTCGCCGCCGCTCGACCGTCGATGGAGACATAGATTTAACGTCCCCACTCGACGATTATTTGGGTAACCTTTCATTTTTCATTTCAATCCTGCAATCAAAGGGTACAGGAAAAATGGAAAGTACACCTCAGTTACATTGGCGCACCTTTCATCCAGCTCGGTAAGGCTGGAGGTGGTTCGCACTCCAAGGGCATTCTAACCGCCACCCATCTTTATCCTCTAGGTAGTAGGCACCCAAACGGAGCTTTTCCACGACCTTGAAGGGTTCAACCCAGGGAGCTTCCAATTTGGTGACGTCGCCGACCGACTTCACCTTCTTCCAAACGAGGTCGCCTACCTGGAACGACCTCGGGATCACTCGTCGATTGTAGTTCTGTCTCATCCTTTGCCTATAGGCCATCAACCGAACGACTGCTTTGTCGCGCGTCTCATCCACTAAGTCCAGCTCCATCAGCCTCCGTTCGGCGTTGTCTTCTCCATAGTGCTGTATTCGATTGGATTCGACTCCTACCTAGACCGGGACGACCGCTTCATCGCCGTACACCATGTGGAACGGGGTTACACCCGTGCCTTCCTTGGGGGTTGTGCGGATCGCTCACAACATGCCGGGGAGCTTGTCTACCCAGCTACCCCCGATATGGTCAAGACGAACTCGCAAGATCTGCAAGATTTCCCGACTGACGACTTCAGCCTGTTCGTTGCTCTGAGGGTATGCTACAGAGGTGAAGGCATGCTGGATTCTATACTCCTCGCACCACTTTTTGAGTTTCCGTCTGAAGAACTGTCTGCCATTGTCTGAGACGAGCCGACGTGGAATGTTGAACCAACAGATGATATGTTGTCAGATGAACTTTTGGACCATCTGCTCGGTTATTTTCACCAGCGGCTCGGCTTCAACCATTTGGAGAAGTAGTCTATTGCAACGAGCAAAAACTTTCGCTATCCGGTCGCCATGGGGAAGGGTCCCACAATATCCATGCCCCATTGATCGAACGGGCACGATACAGTGGAAGCCTTCATTTCTTCGGTTGATTGATGAGAGAAGTGATGGTACTTTTGGCAGGACAGACAGTTAGCTACTGTCTGAGCGGCATCTCCTTGTAGAGTTGACCAGAAGTACCCGGCCAGCAGGACCTTCCTTGCTAGCGACCGACCGCCTGGATGCCCTCTACAGGAGCCTTGGTGTACTTCTCGTAGTATATAGTCGGCATCCTCCGATCCGTCGCATTTCAACAATGGCCTGGAGAAGGCCTTCTTGTAGAGCTGGTCCCCGATTAGGGTGAAGCGACTGACTCTCCTCCTCAATAAGTGAGCTTCCACCCGATCGGGCGGCGTAGCTCCTGATCTTAGAAACTCTGCTATGGCTGTTCTCCAATCGAACGAGAAAGTGAGTCCCTCCATCCGATCGACGTGCACCACCAAGGATACTTGCTTGATCGGCTGAGTAATGATAATTGGCGAGAGTGAGCTCGCCAATTTGGCCAGCTCGTCCGCCGCTTGGTTCTCCGCTCGGGGGATCTTCAGGATGAATACCTCCTGGAAGTTTGCCTTCAACTTTTCGAAGGCTTCGACGTACAACTTGAGCTGCATGTTACTGATCTCGAATGCTCCAACCAGCTGCTGAGCAGCTAATTGAGAATTAGAATGGATAAGAACCCTGCTGGTGCCAACGTGCCGAGCGGCTTGTAAGCCGGGTATAAGAGCCTCGTACTCGACTTCATTGTTAGTTGCCTGATACTCTAGTCGAACGGACAACTGCACCCGCTCTTCTTGTGGGGAGATAAGCAGTACACCGATCTCGCTACCCTGCCGGGTGCATGACTCATCCACATATACTTTCCATACTGCGTCGGGCTCAGGATTCTGTACCTCCGTGATGAAATATGCTAAGGATTACGCTTTGATGACCGTTCGGGGCTGATATTGGATATCGAACTCGCTGAGCTCCGTTGTTCATTTGATCAGCCGGCCGAATGCCTCTGGGTTAAGTAGGACTCTTCCAAGAGGGTTGTTGGTCATCACTATGATAGTGTGCGTGAGGAAATAAGGATGAAGCCTCTGAGCGGCGAATACCAATGTAAATGCTAGCTTCTCAAGACTGGTGTAGCGAGATTCAGCATCCTTTAATATATGACTTAAGAAGTACACTGACTGTTCTTCGCCGTTCTGCCGAACCAACGCTGAGACAATAGCGTGCTCGGTTGAAGACAAATAAATCCGGAGCGGTTCACCGGCAATAGGCTTAGCTAGTACGGGTAGTGAGTTCATATATACTTTAAGCTCCTCGAAGGCTTGGTCACACTCCTCATCCCACTGGAACTTGGTGGCTCGGCGCAGGATCTTGAAGAAAGGAAGACTCCGATCGGAAGACTTGGAGATGAATCAAGACAATGCTGTTATCCGACCGGTAAGGCGTTGCGCTTCCTTCAAGTTTCTTGGTGGTGGCATGTTCTGGAGTGCTTTTACCTTGTTGGGGTTTGCCTCAATACCCCGCTCGATAACGATATACCCCAGGAAGTGCTCACTCTTAGCGTCGAACAGACACTTTTGGGGATTCAACTTGATACTGTACGCTCGAAGGGTCTGGCAGGTCTCCTTGATATCTGCGCAGAGATCGGCAGGTTGGAGGGATTTAATTAAAATATCGTCGACATATACCTCCATGTTACGACCGATCTGCCGCCGGAAGACTTTGTTCATCAGCCTTTGGTAGGTGACTCCTGCATTCTTCAAGCCGAACGACATTACGTTGTAGCAGTACGTACCATCGGCAGTGATAAGGCTGACTTTCTCTTGGTCTTCACAGGCGAGCGACACTTGATGATACCCCTGATATGCGTCCAGCATGCATATCAGCTCGCACCCGCCCGTGGAGTCTACCATCTGATCGATCCTGGATAAGGGATAGAAGTCCTTCGAGCATGCCTTGTTGAGATCCCGGAAGTCGATGCAGACCCTCCATTTATTGCCTGGTTTGGAGACCAACACCACATTGGTGAGCCAGCTCGGGAACTGGACCTCACGTATGTGGCTGGCCTCCAAAGATGATTAGATTCTGCTCAGCGCTGAAGTCTCTCTTCCTCTACTTCACCGGCCGAGCGTCTGGTCGGACATGGAGCTCATGCTGCGCGACGCTTGGGGAGATGCCGGGCAGCTCATGTGTCGACCACGCAAAGACATCATGATTCTGCTGAAGGCATTTGACTAGCTCGGGCTTCTGTTCGCCTCCATGTCGGATGCTACGAAAATCATCGCCTCTGCTCGGCTCGGATGTATCCGTACTTTCTCCTTTTCTTCAAAAATTAAAGTAGGGGGCTTCTCGGTTATGGTGCTTACCACCATCCGGGGTGTCTTCCGAGCGGTCTTGGTTTCGGTCTTGACCATCTCGACATAGCATATCCGAGCAGCCAGCTGATTCCCCTTTACTTCTCCAACTCGATCTTCCATCGGGAACTTAATTTTCTAGCAGAAGGTTGAGACGACCACTCGGAATTCATTGAGGATTGGTCGGCCCAAAATGACATTGTAGGTCGAGGGGGCATCTACTACGATGAAGTTGGTGGCCCTCGTCCTCCGAAGTGGTTCTTTCCCGAGCGAGATGATCATCTTGATCTAGCCGATCGGCATGACTTCATTGCCGGTGAACTCGTATAGAGGGGTCATCATTGACAACAGTTCGCCTCGGTCAATTTGGAGCTGGTCGAACGCCTTCTTGAAAATGATGTTGATCGAGCTGCTTGTGTCAACGAATATACAATGAATAGTATAATTGGCGATTATCGCTCGGATAATGAGTGCGTCGTCGTGTGACACTTTAACTCCTTTGAGATCATGGGGGCCGAAGCTGATATTGGGCCCGCTGGCCTGCTCCCGGCTGCAACCTATTGTATGGATTTCCAATCGCCGAGCGTGTGACTTCCTAGCTCAGTTGGAATCCCCGCCGGTCGGCCTGCCAGCTATGATGTTGATCTCCCCTCGAGCGGCATTGCTCCTGTTCTCATCCTCCCTAGTGGACGACCTACTTCGCTCTTGGCCGGCTCTTACCGGCTCTACGCTCCTCCGATGAGGCAGTTTTGGGGATCGCCTTGCTTCTTCTCGTCGATCGGAACAATGATACTGGTGTCGCTGGTCCGGAGAGGGAGATCGATGACGGTAACTCCTAGGTTGGGCGACCGGGTTGAATCTGCGACAGTCGTGGGTGTTGTGAGATCCAGACTGATGGAATGAGCAGAACAGAGGGGTCCATACCTTCCCCTTGGGCCTCGGTCGCTCTGCGGCAACATGCTGGATGGCATGTGGCCTTGCTTCCGGGCGTGGGCGTATTCCTTCGGCTCGGGGGCGTCTTGGAGGTTGATGGCTGGATGGCGACCGTCGTTCAGTCGGCGCCAATGGTTCGGCTGGAACCTCCTTCTTTCTGGCCACCTGGGCTTCTTCCATGTTTATGTACTCATTGACCTTCTTCAACAAGTAGTCCTAGTCGCTAGACGGCTTCCTGATGAACGGTCGGAAGAAGTCCCCGTCCACGAGACCCTGCGTGAACGCGTTCATCATAGTTTTGGACGAGACCGAGGAGATATCCATCGCCACCTAGTTGAAGCGCTGGATGTAGGCTCGAAGAGTCTCCCTCTGGCCCTGCTTCATGGAGAACAGGCTGACGCTTGTTTTCTGATAGCGTCTGCTGCTCGTGAAGTGAAGAAATGTTGTTCGGAAGTCTTTAAAGCTTCTGATCGACCAATCTGGCAACCTTCGAAACCATCATTGCGTCGAGCCAGAAAGAGTGGTGAGGAACACTTGGCACTTGACTCCATCTGTGTACTGATGAAGAGTGGCAGCGTTATCAAATTTACCGAGATGGTCGTCCGGGTCAGTAGACCCGTTATATTCTCCGATCGCCAAGGGGGCGTAATGCCTCGGCAGCGGATCTTGTAGAATAGCCTCAGAGAATTGTCAGTTAATCCACTCAGGTGATGAGTCAGCTTGGGGCGCTTTGCCCTTCCTTGTGTCACGCACGAGGGCATCGTCCAAAGAACCCCGGTCCTAGTTGGCCCGGGTGATCTCTGAGGGCGTTTGAAATAACGCTAGGTGGAACGGAATTGGCGCTAGCGGAACCTCTCCTAGAGTGTCGGTCGACATCTTGTTCTGTCCCCATATGGAGAGTTGTTCCGGCCGGTCTTCGTATGTCGCTCGGCCTCCTGAGGCCGATGTTGCTTGCTGCGCCAGCCGATCGGCTAGCGCCTTTTGTTGCTGCTGCTCGACCATTTTCACCGCTCGTACATGAATGAGCGCATCGGGCTCCTCTGGAGTAAGCATCACGGTGACGTCCAGCTTCTACCATCTCTTTAGCTCAGATTCAGGTGCGTTCCCACAGACGGCGCCAAATTTGATCCTGTCCGAGTGTGAGTAGACGGACGCAGCTGGGAAGATGGCACTCACATTGATTGGATGTCGACTGAAGGCGATGCGGACCTCCGACGAGCTAAGCTTGCAACCACAGAGTCGTTAGTGCCGAGCCAGGGAGGGGTTCCCCGGCGATGACCCTCCGACGCTTAAGTCAGCTACCGGCGGCAAGCGAATGAAGTAAAGAAGAAAGGAGCAGCAGCGTGGCTCTAGCTACAGCAATAAAAATATACCTCTGATGAAGTTTTAGGGTTTCTTATATAGAGCTCCAGGAGACGCGTGCGTGCATGCTTCCCAAAGCATACCTGGAAAGGCCGTGTCAGAAAAGCGTGTCTGACGTCATACCTTAACAAACCGAGCATATCCCTGACGTGACAGTGGAAACTTCCATAGTACGATCCTCTGCTTGGTCATGCCGCTGATCATGCCGCCTGTCGATGGCACTGGTCCCTAGGAAGATACTGCCAACTACTCCTTTGTCTGTTATTGGGCCGAGCGGGAGAGTCGCTCGGCCAGTCCGCCGTCCGGGCGATGTAACAACGGGGTTGAGAGAGTCCCGAGCGGGAGAGACGCTCGGCCAGTCTGCTGTCCGGGTGATGCAACAGTCGGGCCGAGCGTCCGCTCGGCTAGTGCTCTGCTGGTTGACTCCCCCCTCGGGCGAGGGAGCCCTGTCCACTAGGTCGAGGCTGCATCCACTGTTTGACCAAGCAGGATGGTCGCTCGGCCTTCGTGCCTCCCTGGTTGAGCTTCGTGAGCGTCGGAAGCTTGGTGTTTGACCGAGCTGTCGAATTATTGGACTGTCTACCCTTCCTGCTGACAACGAAGATAATTCACCTAATTGGACGTCCGTCTAACATTGACTACTTTGACCTCTTGTCGACCGGATCCTACCTTACCACCGGATCAACATATATATATCAAGATGCATTTTTTTTTTCCTTTGATACGTTAACTGAAGAACCGCTAACTAAACTATAAGAATAAAATGAATTATAGTTTCATCAGAATCACATAGTACTCTTAGCTATAACATTATATTGTTAAACATGCATGATGGCAGAACTATATATAATGATCACCAATGATTAAGAATAACAACGGAGCTCAAATCAAGGCATCAAGCTCATAAATGATTATTCGAATTTAAAGCTGCTTCAACCGATCGCTCCTGCCCCTGTCGCTCTGTCCCACGCCAAACAGCCTGAAGCAACTCGAGGCCGGCGGCGGAACGCACGCCAGTGGTGGATCCAAAAATTCAAGTATAAAAAGACGATCATGATAAAAAAGGGACGGTATCCTCAATCTCCATTGATAGAACCCCATAATATTATGTGTTCCACCGCCGACAAGGAGGGGCGACCGCCGATGCCGTCCCCCACTGGATCCGCCCCTGCGCACGCCCTGTTGGCAAAAGATGAAGAGAAGAGACACGCGATAATTCATTATTACCTCACGTCTATCGTTCATTTCAGTTTTCTCAAAATTAAGCATTAATTATTCTCATTTCGCTGTCTATAATTCTATATCGGCTTCATTATTTTTTTTATGTTTTTTTTTGGAAATAACTACTATATTAATCAATCAGTAGCATTCGAATGAAACTTTTTTTAATATATTAACAACACAAAAATGTATTATTAACTTTTTGGGACAAACATTTTGTTAGAAAAGTCGGTATCCAAGTCTTTCAATTTTATAAAGGTTTTTTTATTTTATAAAGGACGGAGATGAATATGCTTCCTTGTAATTATTTATTTCTGAGGCCTAAAGTTGTAAATGTACAAAACCAACAACGCATTAAACAGTTTGATTAAGTATGTGTTTTGTTAAATTAAAAATCATTTCCACTTCTTAAACTCATTTATACTACAACGATTGCTTTATCCATGGAGTATTAATCCATTCTTTTATATATATATATATATATATGAAAAAAATTAAATTATTTCAATATTTATTACATTCTTAAATTACTCCTCCGTGCTCTTTGATGGAGTGAGAATTTTTCATGAAAAGAAAACAAGATAAGTATTGTGATTCGATAAAGATGCAAACCAAATTTTTTTAGATGGAAAGTAAGTTAAAGATTTTTTTCCAAGGCTTTTATATATATACATATTTATATCGGATAAGGTAGGTATAGAATTTTATCATATCCGTTTTCATATTCAAATCTAAAAATATCCATATCCAAATACTTAATTATTCATTGGGTCTAAAAATTCATTTCATATCCTCCCCATTCAAGTCAGATTTCAAATTCCCAATGGAAAGTATTGGAAATCAACTATTAGTTAGTATTTATATATTTTTAATTACTATCTAGATTTTAAACGTCAAAATTTTAGATCAAATTAAATTTTACCACCAACGTGAAATTTAGAGACTCCTGTGTGGGGTGATCCTTGACCGTTAATCAGAACATCTTCTTGAACTCGAACACGATCGTTAGTTTTGCTTAAGCACATGACATCCGTCTCTTCCTTTCTCAGGTTTTGCTCGTATTCTCTCTGCCAGAGCCGCCATCTCCAATCCACATCATGAAGACAAAAATAATGGTGATCAATGAAGAAACGTTTCCCATATCATGGTTGGTGGTCGCTTGCGGCTTATTCAGGGCCGGCCCAGGAGGAGGGCGGCACTGGGCGATGACCCTGGGCCTATAATTTGAGTTGGCCTAAAATTTTGTTTTTTTAGTATTATATATTATAGGCATGTAATTGGGGTCTTGAATAATTAAGCCTAAATTCATATTTCAGAATTTTTTGATATTATCTTTTACTTTTATCTTTTTAGGTATGTAATCGGGACCTTGAGTAATTAGGACTCAAATTTATTTTGAACCTTTTTTGTTTTCTCGACTCGGACCTCCTCTGTAGAAGGACCGAAGTTGGGCTTATTGCTTTGGAATTGGAGTTTTAACGGCTGGGACTGTAACTTGTCTCTTCCTCCTCAAGGAGAGATTAACTGGATAGAAGGTTCTCCGCTCGTCTGCTGAATTATTAGTGTTCTAGTTTTCTTAATTTTGGCAAGAGTTTCATGAAATCTTATATTTGATGTTCAAATCTTTCTGCATGGCTAGGTTTTCATATTGAATCTATATTCTGATTCCTGTTTTTGCTTGTAGCTACACATTTGAATGAATTGTTGGTCCGGAATAAATGAAAAATAACCAAATTTCAAAAAATATAAACTTATTTGGCTGACGAGATAAACTTGCACTGTTGAACTTGGCTATTATTTGCCCCTACTGGCTCAAAACTCTAACGATTAATGGCTGGCAATTCCAATGTGGTAAAAAAACGATTTGTTCATCTCACTATTTAAATCATGAATAACTACTAATTATTAGTATAGTATCCAAGGTATGAGAAAAGACATACTTAAATGTGTTTAATTTTGATCTCATGACCTAATACAGTAACATCTCATGACTTAGGGTAATACTAAATGATCAGAATTTGGTCAGTCAGAATACATGCATGCATGTATGTACAAGGACATTTAAGTAATATCATATTTATATATTAATTACATGTATGCATTATAATTAGAAGGTAAAAATTTCTAGTTGACCAGATTCTGACCAATAAAATTTACTGTATTACTTAATTACCACACAGTCTAAAGATTATAATGGTTGACAATTCCAAGCAATGACAATTAATAGGTAATGATAATTAGGGTGTGTTTGATTCAAGTTATGACACATAATCTTAGGTATGTGATTACCAAATAATCACATAACCAAGATTATAGAGAATGAAACATAACCATTGATTGTTTGGTTCAATTTAGATAATTCAGTAAAATCTCATTTGTTTGGAGATTTTAGTATTGTTTATTATTTTATGTTTTTTTAGATAGTTTTAATTAAATATATAAGTTTTTATGTAAAAGGAATTAATACTGGGATAATACATGATATTGAATAGAATTGGATTCAGTTATTTTATTTTATTTTTTTCAGTTATTTAATAATATTAGATAGTGATAAAAAAAGGAAGAGATTAAAAGAATAAGAAATATAAAAAAATATTGATTAAAAATAATTTGTTGACTGTAAAGGGATGATAAATTAGGAGGAGAAAAAAGGTCACACGAGAAAGGCATAAAAATAAAATTAAAGAAATGAATGGAAAAGGAAAAAATTCAACAAATTTTAACACACGTTTCACTAAAACCATATTTATTTATCAGTGAAAGCTAAGGTGTTGGATTGGGCACCAAAGCTATGTGCAATGTTGTGGATTGGGCACCAAAGCTATGTGCAATGTTGTGACAAAGTGAGCTCTTTTTTGGTAATTCCATGGTTTCTGAATTTTAATTCACATGTAAAAGAAAGAGCATGAAAGAATTCAACCAACTAGCTTTAGTTCAGAATGGGTGAGAACAGTTCCTGTGAAGAAGGGATACATCAACACCTGGGCGACAAACCGGTTCAATCAGCTTTCCTGTCTTGACTGCTTTTGGAGCAACAAAATCAGCAATGTTCGCACCACAGCTCACACCAGGAAGAACACACCTGTTCCAAAAGCAAACCTTAGGTCAACTTATGTAAATTGATATCAATAACACAAGTTGTAAATGGAACAAAAAACAATGATAATTTGTAATTATGATGACGACCAACAGATGAATTCAGGCACATGACAGCAAAGACAATCATCATAAAAATTAAAGTGGACCCAGTCACCAGAACTTCAAAGTGGTATACAGTGACTGCAGGTGAGCGCTAGAAGCAACTCTAGAGAAAGCACCACAGACCACTATAGAATCTAAAATGTTCGAATTAGTGGACAATGATAACACAAAAATTAGGAAACGATAGACTAACAGTAAGATACTTAATCATAAGATTGAAGCGCATGTTCAATTCTTAACTTTTTCAGAACTCAGTGGTTCCACATTAAGGAAGAAAATAGATGGAATGACATATAGGAAAAAAATGACAAAAATGGACAGTATGGTTAGGCATGGTGGTGAGTAAAAACAATAAACAATAATTAGTAACACGCCTTGGTTTCAGGTATGCCACTAATTTGACAAATCATTTAACTCACCCAATTTCATGATTCTACCACCAGAAAGTTTTACCAAAATATTAATCCAATAATCATGAATCATTAAAGTATCAACTAGCTTATAATAACAAAACAATATGAATTGGACAAATATAGTAGAAAAGAGATTAGAAATTTAATTCCCTCAATGTTTGCTTATGAACAACTTCAAAAAGAAAAAATAATCCTAATTATTTCTCAACACCAAGATATTAAAGCTCAAATATTAAAACTGTATCCTATAAATATTCATCCCAAACAAAATCATAGTAGAAGTATCTCTCAAGATATTAAAGCTCAAATATTAAAACTGTATCCTATAAATATTCATCCCAAACAAAATCATAGTAGAAGTATCTCTCAAGCACTATCAATTTCTTAAAGATATTAAAGATCTAGCTTGGAAATTCATCCAAGCTCCAATAAGAATGGCAAGGGACCAGAATGGCTGCCCAAACTGAAGAAATGTTAAGCACTATTACCTGATCAAGCACTAACTAGACCGCTCAACTATGGAAATTGAATTGTTGACAAGCCACACAATCATCAGGGAACAGAGCAATGTTTTGACCTGAGTCTGGAATGAACTTGAAAAGATGGCAGGTGGGCAAGAGATACAAAGGTTACTAAATCAGAGTGTTCAACAAACAACTTCATTTTCATCAAGCCATGTTAATCTTTTGGGGGTCAATTTCATGGATTTTATCCAAGGTTCCAAAAATTGTATGTTGCAGTATGTAATTGATCCACTCAGAGAATATACAACATACGAGGGCATGACAAATAATATAAAAATATTTTATATTATTTGTCCAATATAATAAAATCAAGACTAAATGACAACATTTTTTTCTCAGAGAATTCAGAAATAACATTGAGCTGCATAAAGTTCAATCCAATAACATCCAAGTTCAATCCAAAGAAAAAAGATTCATCCAAGTTGAATCCAATCAAAAAGATACATCCAAGTTCAATCCAAAGTATATCAAAACATAAGTACCAAGAACCTAATTCAAATATTTAATTTATTTTGGATGGATCTCATTAAGCTGCTTTATCACATAATTTCTCCTAAATGCCTTTGGCAATGCAAAGAAGTTGTCAATCTTGTGTTCATCCTTGAGAATATACTCTCCGACATCCATAATTTCTTGCTCAGAGAATTCAGAAAGTTCTATTAGCTCATCATATATCTTCATTTTTCTATCACCACTCTTGGTTTGTTTCTTGAAGTAGGTGGAAATTCTCTTCATCTGCTCATTAGCCTCAGTAACAGCATAACATACTTGTGAATCTCTCACACCAAGTCATCTAAAGAATCATCAGCCTTTCCTTTTCTCTTTATAGTGGTTAACTTCTTATTTGATGGCCAAATTGATGAATCTAGAGTCTCAGATTTCCTTATTGCTTGGTTGGCATCATTAGATTCTTCACCTTTGTAACATTTAGCAAATATTTCTACATTAAATGTGTCGACCTCTTCATCGTATAAATTTATCTCTTCTACTGCATAAGCAGGGGTTTCTGCATTAGCTCCTGTGGCATGATCTTTCCCCCACACAAACATCAAGTTATCAAGGTGGAGGAACTCTTTGTTCCTTAAACCAATAGCAGCTGGATGACTCTAAATTAAAAACATATCATTAGCAAAAAAAAAAACCCACAGTTATCAAAAAAATGGAAATACATAAAGTAGAAAAAGTTACCTTAACCCAATCATCAAAGACATCTTTTGTTGTAATGATACACTTCTCAACATCGTTCCACCCAAATCCACTGCTATGATTCAACATCTCGGTGATAGCATGAAACTGTCTCTTTAGTAGCTTGTACCTTGACTCAATATGAGGAGTAGCCTTCAAACTACTTGATGGCAATTTAGCAGCCATGAGTTTCTCCAAATGCACCAAGTACCCAGTTCGAAATTCATTCTCGCTCTTCCAAGCTGAATCTTTACTCAACTCAACAAGGCAATCAACTAATGCAACATCCTCTTGTTTTGTCCATAAGCGTTTGGTGCTTTGAGTTTTTCTTTTGATCTTCGGTGGCATTGAACTTTCTACTTTTTCAACTACATTTGACATCTTTTGGCTCTTTCCTTCCATTGAAAACTGAAATTAAACCATTCAAATAACACATTGTTCTTGCACAAATCATAATCAAATTGTTCAAATGAATAATACACAAAATGCAGAAACAATCATATTGTTCAAATGATTCAAATGGATAATAAACCAAATACAACATAATTAAAAAGTTCAGTACATGGAAATGAAACCCAAATTTCAAGAAAGAACATTAAATTTAATTAATTGATGACTTCCAACTTGTGAACATATCATCTGCAAGCTTGTCTCTCCATTCAGTCCAAATAGAACTGGTCTCACAATGCCTAATCAGATCATCATTATCATCATCATCATCATCAGCATCATCATCATCATCATCGTCATCACCACCACCACCACCACCACTTTCATTTAACTCAAGGACATCAAGCTCAGTCTCTATCGAATCAATTGTCATTTCATACCTTATGAAATTATGGAGAATACAACAAACAGAAATAATCCTACATTAAGTCTTAACCAAATAAAATGACTTATCTATCAATATAGCCCATCTAGCTTTCAAAATGCCAAAACACCTCTCAATGCAATTTCTTGCTTGAGAATGTTTCATGTTAAAGTATTCTTTGGCTGTCGCTGGTTGGTAACCTTGCCTCCATTCAGTCAAGTGGTACCTTTGACCTCTATATGGTGCAAAAAAACCTTCCCCATTTGTGTATCTAGCATCACACAAATAATAACAACATATATATATATATATATATATATATATATATATATATATATATATATATATATATATATATTATGAGTGAACAAGTATTAAATAACACAAATATTTGTTAAATATATTACAAGTGACTATTATTTTACAATAATTACAACTTAATTACCTTGAGAAATCTTCAAGCCATTCCTCCTACTAATAGCATCCCTTAAGACTCTACCATCTGCCACAGATCCTTCCCAACCCGGTAGGACATAGCTAAATTGCATGTTCGGTGTGCATACACCCAAGACATTGGTTACAATTTCACATTTTCTGGTTCGATACCTAGGTTTATCATTTGCTGGCACATTAACATTAATATAAGTCCCATCTAATGCTCCCAAACAACCCTACACTTAAAAAAGTATTATAAAATCAATTTATTTTATTATGTACATTAAATTGATTAATAAAAAAAATGTATAGAAATCATATACTTGTACCTTGAACCATTTCCACCTGTCATCCGTGCAATTTTCTGGGATTGATTCTGGCTTCTTAAGCAAAATGTTGTGTAACCGCAAAATAGAGTTCAAAACTAAATGAAATTGCCTACTAATTGTCTCACTGGATCTAGCTGTTTGCCGTTTTAGGACCCTATTCTTCACATTATGTGCAATAATGTGAAGAAAAGATATTACAAGTTCATTAATTGACATATTTATGTTTCCTTTCAATTTTCCATGCGTCGTTAGCAAATAACAAAGTTTACTTAAAGACCTTCTATCTGTAACACCCACGAAATTATAAGATAGGTGTATGAATATTATTTGTTTTTCCTTAGAGCATAGAAATGAAAAGAATAAGAGAAAAAGGAAAATAAAAACAAAAAGAAGAAATATAGAATAAGAAGAGGTGAGGTCAAGGATTAAACCTTGAACCTCCCACAAATGATGGAGATAGATTTATGAATGATAACCATTAGGATAATAAGAAATAATTGGAATGAAAGGAATGAAAAATTTAGTTAAAAGAGAAAAGAAAACTAAGCAAAAGAGCAAGAGAAAACCAAGTTGCTTACCTCCTTTTCCCTCTTGGTTAAGAAAAAGGGAGCAAGCAAAAGAAGGATTGACTACTTCCCTTCCCCTCTCTATTTTCGTGGGAATTAATGGAGTGAGGGAAAAGAGGAGTTGGGGGAAAGAATGGGGACATGTCTCATTGGCAAGGGATAAATAGGATTAGAGAAGAAAACAAAGGGATTTAATTCATTTTCTTCTTCCTCCTTCTTCCTTCTCCATTCTCACCGAACCAAGAAACTCCTTTCCCCTCCTCATACCAATTTCTAAGTTAAGTTATTCTCCAAGAAAGCTAATTACCGAGAAGGAAACTTCAAGTTCTAGCCCTTACAAGCAAAGGAAACAAGAGAAGATACAAGAAGAAGAAGCTCCCACCTTCCTTATCACTAGAACACCTTTTTTCTCTAAGGAAAACCACAAGCGAAAGGATGTAAGTTCCCCTCACCTGTGGTACAATAGCTCTTATTTTGCTATGAAGATTCGGTTGCATATAAAAAAAGAAAGAGAAAGCTAAGAAAACATCATGAAGGAATTCTAACCAAGATAAGATCAAAGGAAGGATATAGAGAATGAAAGGATCTAGATTTAATATGTTTGAATATTTCTCTTGTAGCATGTATTTTATAGTAAGGATTTATCTATGTTAAAAATGTTTGGTAAAACCTAGATCCATGAGTATTCGGCCATGGTAAAAACTAAGGGCCTAGGAGAGCTTTAAGTTAAAACTAAGTATGCCAAGATCTCCTTAAGATAAGTCATGAAACTATTATGATATGCCATGATTATATGTTTAGTTAAACTCTATTCATGTCCATGAAGGTTCGGTTATGTTGGATTTTTTTTTTTAAAAAAAGCCTAGGAGAATTTAAAGCAAAATCTAAGATACTCATGATCTCCTTGATGAAATGATATGTAGCTAATCTAGTGGACTCATGTTTATTGTTGTAAGGAAATTAAATTCATGCTCAATATCATTCGGCCACTTCATTATTTAGGACTTAGGGAACTTAGAACCTAACTCAAATATGCTCATGTTACTCCTTGATATATATGCTATGAAAGTTGTTTAAGATTTCCATGCTTTTAGGACACTTGAACCTAAATTTTTAGTCCTATAGTATTCGGCCATTACATGATGTATAACTTAGGAAACCTAGAACCTAACTCAATTATACTCATGTTATTCCTTAATATTTTTGCTATGAAAGTTGTTTAAGGTTCCCATGTTTTTAGGGCACTTGAACCCTAGTTTTAAACCCTACATGTTTCGGCCACATCAAGACCTAGGGCTTAGGGAACTTAGAACCTAACCCAACTATGCTCATGCTATTCCTTGATATATATGCTATGAAAGTTGTTTAAGGTTTCCATGCTTTTAGGACTCTTGAACCTAAATTTTTAGTCCTATAGTATTCGGCCATGTCATGATGAAGGACTTAGGGAACCCAGAACCTAACTCAACTATGCTCATGTTATTTCTTGATATTTTTGCTATGAAAGTTATTTAAGATTCTCATGTTTTTAGGGCACTTGAACCCTAATTCTAAACCCTACATGTTTCGGCCACATCAAGATCTAGGGCTTAGGGAACTTAGAACCTAGCTCAACTATGCTCATGTTATTCCTTGATATATTTGCTATGAAGGTTGTTTAAGGTTCTCATGTTTTTAGGGCACTTGAACCCTAATTTCAAACCCTACAAGTTTCGTCCAATACATGATGAAGGACTTAGGAAACTTAGAACCTAACTCAACCATGCTCATATTATTCCTTGAAATGTTTGCTATGAAAGTTGTTTAGGGTTCACAAGCTTGAATGATAGTCTTTAACCCAATGCATGCTTGATAGGGTTCGGCCATGATAAGTTGTAAGTCTAAGTAACCTAGAACTCTACCTAAACTTGCTCATGATAGTTCTTATGGTATAAGAAGTGATGCTTGCTTAGGGTTCACATGTTGGGATGAAGTTTTCACCATAAACCTAACCTATATGGTTCGGCCACAAAGAGATATTAGGGTTAGAGATCGAATTATGTTTTTCATGTATCTTATATGCCATGATTGTAAGATTTCCAAGCTTCTATGTTTAATTATGCACACTTATGATCTATACATGATGGACACCCTTATGCTATGGTGTGTATTATTTATGATGAAGCTATGTGCAAATTTATGCATGAAGGATATGATGTGTTGTGTGCCCAATTTATGCATGAAATATATGATGTGCTGTGTGCCCAAATTTATGTATGAAATATATGATGTGTTGTGTGCCCAATTTATGCATGAAATATATGATGTGCTGTGTGCCCAATTTATGCATAAAAATATATGATGTGCTGTGTGCCCAAATCTTTACATACCATTATGATGAGCTGTGTGCCCAAAAGTCTATATGGTATGATATGATAAGTGACACAATGTACAAGAAGAGATAAGAACCATGATATGTAAGAACATGCTATTTTACTTTATGTATGGCTTGTACCAAGGGTGGGCTCCATAAGCGCCCTGGGGTCGATGGACTAAGAAACGGGCCTCGTTAGGGATGGGCTCCTAAGTGCCCCTAGGTCGATGGACTAAGAAACGGGCTTAGTATGTATGCCTTGTAGGGTTCAAGACTTGCTACCTTGGACCTACATAGGACGCGCGCATTTATGTATGTGGTACAAGCTAGGGCCCTAATCATGTTAAGATTATGTTTAAGTATGTATATTATAAGTTTTCAAAGGACATATTTGCATATGTTTTCATGATACATGGTTAGGAATTTACCTTGCATATACCTTATGATTATGCCATGATATTTATGATGATGTTATGATATGTCAGGGTGAAATTGATGATTTTGTTATGTCATGCCATGCTACTTTACGTTTATGTTATGATATGCTATGATATGCTGCATGATATAATGAATTGCCTTCATGTGTTATGTCTTATGATTTTGATATATGTCATACGGTTTTTGTGAGTAGGAAAGGAACTTACTGAGCCATGAGTACTCACAGCTTACTTTCTTGTACTACAGATAAAGGCAAGGAATGGATGAACTAGGGGAGCAGCAGGAGGGACTGGAAGGATGTGTGTGGTAGTGTCTTGGCTAAAGGAGAAAGACCTACTTTTTGTTTAATAAGAACCATGCCTAGTTATGTTACTGCTTTATGACTCCATGACATTTAATTTTGTGTTTGGGCATTATGACTTACAAATCATGTTAAGTATGCTATGTGATTTCTATATGTCCAGGTGATTAGGCACGTTTATTCATATAGGAAAAAAAAAAGGAAATGTTTCTAAGTTTTATAAATAAGACTTCCGCTGTAGTAAGTAGGTATGTATATGTATGTGTAAGTAACCCCCGTCTCCTTAGTAGGAGGGGCGGGGCGTTACACTATCCATCCTACAGTTATCAACACATTATCGATCACTATGAAAAGCCATCTCATTTATGTTTATAGACCTAATATTATATCTAGACAACGCATGATAAACATATGATATGCTCCTCCTCAATCTAGCACTCCTTCTCTTAATAGCTAAGACCATTACCAACGATAAGAGCATAAATAACTTGCTTTTCATCATCTTCATGCGCATAATGAGTACAAAAATCATTTTCATCTCCTGTCTTACTGCTAACTGAGTCATATCAACCTATCATGTAAATAGGACAATGAACCAAATAATAAATTAGCATGGTAGAAAATTTCAAATTGTAAACAACAAGTTACAACAGAAACTAAATAGTTGAAAGAGAATTTGTAGGTTCAACTTACAAGTTGCAAGAACCAAACAAAAACTAAACAAGAACTAAACAGCACAAAACAAGTACTAAACAACAACAACTAAACAACAAGACCTAACCAACAAGATCTAAACAAGAACTAAATAAAAACTAAACAACAACTAAATATCAAGAACAAAACAAAAACTAAACAGAACCTAAAACAAAAGGGCAACAAGACGATGTTAAAACAAACATGAAGAATCACGGTAACTTGCTTTCATGGGGAAAAAAAGAGGCCTTTCATGATGCAACAATTGCTAACAGTGTATAAGATCATACCTTTTCCAGGAAGCCGAGTGGGATGTTCGCAAATGGGACGGTTTGAAAGGGGGAAGCCGCTAGATCATCGCGAGAGCGAGGAACGCTGCGTGTGCACGAGAGGGAGGATCGTCGTAGAGAAACGCTGCTAGAAGGCCTAAGCTTCGTGTGCGCGAGAGGGAGGATCGTCGCGGAGAACCGCCGCTAGGTCACCGCGAGAGGGAAAAGCTCGTGCCTGTTCGCTAGAGGAGGAGCGGCAAAAGGCTAGGGTTTTCGTGCTATTCGCGAGAAGAGGAGCGGCGAAAGGCTAGGGTTTCCGTGCGTGTTCGCTAGAGGAGGAGCGGCGAAAGGCTAGGGTTTTTTGTGAATCGGGAGGGTTTGATTATATTTGAGGGGTAGATTGAAATTTGATAAATCTGTAAGGCTATTTTTGTCTCAAAGGGTAAATAATGAAGGGTAATATTATCTTAAATTTTTGGTTAACCAGGGAATCAAGGAAAACCCCAGTTTTATGGGATTTTCTGATTCCGGACTATATGCCCAAATTGCTGATGTGTCAGGCATGTATCATAACTTAGGAATCATCAATTATCAAAATCAAATAAGGTTTTGGTTGATAACCTTAGATGGATAACTAAGGTTATCAAAAATAATCCCGAACCAAACGCACATTTAATATGTTCGTTTCATATTGAGGCATGTCTTCGTTTCATATTGAGGCAGGTAAGAAAAGTAATACATGTGGTAAAATATTAATTAGGATATGTTTGGTCAATTTTTATCTCTCTGATCTAACTTTCTATGCGCACAGATCACACTAGTCAATTAAATTTTATGCAATTTATGCTCTAAATTTATACTCCCACATACTCATACTAGAGAAACTCTCATCCATGCATATACATTCACATATCTAAAATTATGATTCAATATAAATTAATCATGTTACCCTAAGACTTCTAACGTATAATTATTCTCTCATTCACTTTTTCAATAAAATTTTGGATTGTGAATGATCCTTTCATTCGCTCTGGTGTCAAATTAGTGTAGTGGTTTGAATGGGCTATGTTTATGTTTGTGCTTCAGCTGGCCAGTCCATTAGTAACTGTTATCACTAGAGCAAATGGATAGTTCTTACAAAATTCCATACATTTATGATTAGTGACATTACCAAAATTCCATACTTTCCTAAATTTAGATAGTAATTAAAATATATAATTACTAGCTAATAGCTAATTTTGAATACTTTCTACCAAAAATCGAAATGTATATCTGTATTATTAAAAAATTTATTTTACGGTTTCCGCATTTGTCGTATCTGCATAAAAAAAAAAGACAGATACAAATAAAATTTACTCACCTTAGAATACGTTTGTAATGAGAAAATTAATAATGATTTTCGAAATGATTGATCATTCACAGATACATTCGCAACTTACTAATCATGCCAATCCATTTTTATGGATGATTTGATCCTGATTTAATCTTTTTGAATATCTCTTACCTTCAACGATCTTACATACCTCCATAGGCAAATAATCGAACCAAACTTTTGAATATTTGAATTTGATTCATTTAAATTATAATCGAACCGAGCTCAAATTTTATTTAACGAGTATATTTATGGTTCACGAGCTTATTCCAACTTTTATCGAGCCTAAACAAACTTAATAAATATAAATTATAAATTTAAATATTTATTAAAAATTAAATTATATATTTAAAGAAAATTATAATATTCTTATTAAAATTTATAATTTTATTCTAATAAATAAATTTATCTATTTAGTTTGTTTATCTCAACGATGCTTATATAATTTTTCTGTAACAACATGATCATCATCTAGCTAGCCGAGCCAGCCCCATTGATTTTGTTGCGACTATTAATTATCTTCTGTTTTCACCAAACCTCCGGAGGCTATATTTTTTCAGTATCAAAATATCTTAAATCATATAGGTTAATTAATCATTTTGACTCTCTGGGTTATGGTGGAGGGGTAAAAGTATTCAATTGTCTCTCAAATATCCACAGTTTAATTTCCAATTACGATGTAGTTTTAAAGATTTTTCTTCTAAATGGAACTTACAACTAAAGGATACTGGACTTTTGGACTGTTCATTATAAGTATTTCTCGATTTATTTTGATGATCGATAAATTTTTTTTATGAAACTAAATTAATATCCTAAGTTTGACGTTACCATCCTGGTTAATTTTACATCGTATCATCTTTAGCAGATGAAATTTTATCAGCGTCTCAAAATTTTATTTGAACCTTATTATGTAGAGAGTTTCTCATTTACAATCACATTAATTGTAATCCACGGGGCAGGATGCCTTTTTATTGAAGAATAATTAAGTGGAGAAAATAAAACTTTTTATTATTAGAGAACAGTATGTGAGTCTAAAATAAAATTATTTATAAAACCAATTAAATAATTTAAATACCATTAAACATATTATTAAAATAGTCAACACACTCAACAAGTAGCCTATCTCAGATCGATACTTCTACTTTTTATTTGCATCATTTCATGTTAAGTATTAGAGCACGTGGGTTAATTATATTGTTCTTTGATTTAATTATAAATATTTATTTTTATTTTATCTTTATAATTTTATTTTCTAAAATCTATCCAATTTTAATTTTCTGAAACCTGTGTCTGTGTGGCCCGTTAGGTGAAAGGTTACCATCACTATTGTGCATAGGAAAGTAGAGATGGAAGTGGCCCACGCTCTACTTTGTGTGCCATCGACGACATCGACCATTTTAATTCGTCTCCTCCTTTCAATGACTTACCAAAAAATGAGATGCGTGCATGATTAATTGTGGACGTGGAGACAAACAACCTCCTTTTGATTCAAACTCTATGTATGTAGGTCCTTTATTTTGGATAGGGTGTTCATGTAGTCTCTCAAATATCTATGATTCCAACATATCATCTAATCCGAACAATTAAAAATCCATGCTAGCTATAAAGAAACAAACGTAGACCTTCTTGTTTCTTCCTTCTCCTCCTTCATTTGCTTCCACCTAATTTAATATTCAAACTTCTCAAGTCATTTGGGCGGTCCATCAAGTCCCACCATTCAATAGCCCTAGGCATTATACAAGTTAGAGTTTTATAGATGAGACTAAAAGATAAAATTAAATATATGAGATCTTAATCTTTTTCGTTAATCAATAATAAATATTAGTCTTTTATAAAATAATTAACCATCTATTTTATCCTAAATGTTTAATTGTATTTATTTTTAAAGGACATCATTTTCTTTGATAATTTACAAAATTTAGGCTTCCTTTTTGTCTATTATCGAAAATTTAAAATTCATTTTTTTATATTTAAAAAAATCTCTATATATATTGAAATAAATAACTTCTAGTGTTATCTCACAGATTTTGTAATGAAATTTTCATAAAAACACAATTAAGCACAACTTACTAACGTATGAACATATCATACGTTATATAATAAGATTATCATTCATCGTAATACCTAACGTATAAACATATATATATATATCATTCATTTTAAGAATATCAACGTAATATTATTGACAAAAATAGTAAAAAATTTTAAAAAATGAATCCTAATCATTATCTCTCGTACTTTAGAGTTCTATTAAGAGTAGATTAATAAAAATCAAAAGTATTGACTTTAATAAATTAAATATTTAAATTTTTTAATCAAGAGAAAGAGAACTAGAAATAATATTTCTAAAGTATGCCTGGAGCCCCGTCCCATTTGTTTGTCTTTACATTATAGAAGCCTACCTGTCTCATTGATCCCTTTTCATATCTTTATCATCGAATAGGTAGAGCCGGCAACCACTAACAGGAACCAGGACAAATGGAATTAACTTATTAACCTCTAGAATTGATAATTAATATTAAATACATGTCCAAATATGTTTCCATCACGATTTCCCTTGATGGCATACGCGTACTCTCCTATGCCGCTCCTAACTTTTGAATAAAAATATTTTTTTTACTTGGGCCCACCATGTCATGTGGGCAAAAAATTACTGCCAACCTCTCAAATTGAAACTAATTAATTTTTGTTTGTTTGTTTGTTTAAATCCCGGTATGGACATACATGAGCTCCGCCCCATTGGCTGGAGAAAACTTGACTATATATAAAAGCTAATTTATAGGAGGTTATTCTCGACAATGTACAGAAAATATAGATTGTTATTTAAAATCCATTCTGCTATATATTTTATAAGGCAAAAATCAAACACAGTCCCTCTTTCATTTTTAATCAAAAGAGCGTTATATCTCATCAGCCTGCGTAAAATGAGGGACTTTCATTTTTAATCAAAGAGCGTTATATCTCATCAGACTGTAAAATGACAAAGCTGTATTTAAATAAAGTGTTCGATCGATTTTAGTCTTTTGACCGGCAGATTTTTAGTTTAAAGCCTCGGATGGATTTTATTTGTTCAAAGATATTTACATGGTAGCAATTATAATTTCATAGCCATATATAATTTGTGCTGATCATCTAAAAACTGTATCATTTATATTGTAATTATTATAATTTTATATTTACTATAATAGAGATTTATTTTGTTTAATAATATTTACATTATAGTAATTATGACTAATAATTACTACAATACATATTTATCATGATCATATAATTAATTTATAATTTAATACATGTGATAGAAGATAATAATATTAATCGGGATAACGATTTCAAAGAGAAATAGATTACTTTATGATAATAAATAAATAAATAAATAAGGAACGAACTGTTCTACGTTAAATTTTGATTGCGTTATTAATAAGTACAAAATAGCCAAACTTATCCCTGCATGATGCGGATCTTCGTTGATCCTGTTCCGGGTTCTTTAGGAGGACGTGATTAGCAATGCGTAGGTTAAATCCCTTTTGAAAAAAAAAATGAATCATACCCTTACCTTTTCTTATTACTATCCTTTTATACACCTTTCCCTCAAATCTTTTACTTTTCTCATTAATGAAGTTGTATTTATTACAAGAGACTAATGAACCAATTATTGACTCATTAATTATAATAGATTTTTAGTCTCCTTCCAAACTTTTAATAAGACTATGATTGATGATGACATAATAAATACACATGCTTACTAATTTGCTTCTTCTGTCTGTTCTCCTTTCTCACATATATATGAATCCATAATGAACACTATATATAATCGGCATTGGACATTTAATGCAGGGTACAAAAATGTATCGAGTTAATGTAGTAATTCTTCCGACAGTAATTCTACTGATTGGTTACTCGTTAATCCTCCCGAGTAGCAGGATGACCAAGTCATGTCACAATTTCTCAAAAAACCTAGGAAGGGTACCTGAGCATTGAGAGGTGACTTTATGCTGAAATCGCTTGGTAAGACTTAGAAATAATAAGGGATTTCTTGGTGAATGAATTGTCCACTCTCGATCAGCTTGATCATTACCCGAGCAGTGTATCTCCTTCCTTGACCTTGACTGCCACCTCACTTGCCACATTGACTTCTTGTCGCCACGCGACACCTCATGTGGACCACTGCGTCATAAGCCTTCCCCTTTAGTTCAATCGAAGGAAGTGTACAGCTGACTAACTGGAGAGGTAACTTAATGAAAAGATGATTATCATTGCCACGTGGAGAGAGAGAGGAAGCCTTCTACATTTATTAATTGCAGAAAAAATCCGTGAGATTTGTTCATTTATGAGTCGTGGCGCTCATTAATGAGGCATGCCATGATTTGTGATGTGTCATCCTTAGTGAACCAATAACCTTACAAGTCGCCATTTATTGAAATGAGGTCGCATTACTGTCACATCAAGTGATGTGACTATTAGTGATTCCAAAGTACTGACGCAGATGAGTATACTTTGCACCCTTCTCAAAGTTTGCACCACATCCAACGACATCAATTAAATCCTTCCCCTTAGCAACTTTTGATCCGACGATCCACGTTGAAGAATCAATGCTATATTAAGGTTTCAAGGCATTCGTATTCTTTACCACCTCTGTTTGACTATCTGATGTCTCTCTTCATCGTCTCTATTCTCTTATTCTCATGTAAGTCCTCACTTTTCTTTGGCTCCCTTTATTTGTTAAGTCTCTTTCTCAAAAACTTCCAATCGCTTTCATCCCATGGAATGAGACCATTTATTCCTCTATGATCGAGGAGTTAAAGGGGAGGACTTAAGTTACGACATTCCTCCTGATTATGTGATTTGGATACCTAGAGGGGACCAAGTGCCCTCGATGCCTCCTCCCAGTTTCACTACATTCTTTTATAGCCAAGTAGAGAGTGACTTTCGTTTCCCTATTCCCGAATTTTAGAGACATGTTTAGATATTTTGGGATTTCTCTTCATCAACTGACACTGAATGCTATTAGAATTCTGTATGGAGTGGCTGTGATTTTCTGGTTATATGACATCTTGCTCACCCCTACTTTCTTCCACTACTTTCATTCGAAATGAGTTTAGTTAGGAGCCTTTTATTTATGTCCCGAGCGGGATGTAAGTTTTTAGAAGGCAACCCCTCATCTCACAAAGGCTGTAAGAACAAATTTTTCTATTTGAAACCGACGATTCCTTTCAACTTCCCAACCGGCTAGAGAGGAGAGCTCCCAGAACCATCGCCGCTCAGGAAGTATAAGAAGAATTCCAAGTATCAACAGACGCTAGAAACACTAGTCGACATGTGCTTCAACTGCGCTGCCATCATCCAAAATGAAAGCCTTCTCTATTGGACTTGTTTAAGTCCAAACACAACTGATATGGAGAAGTCACTCGATAAGTGTTTCATAGTTTTCATCTTCTATGAGAACTAACTTACTTTTCTTGTTGACCTGTAAAGGATATAATGTTGGGCGCTTCAATGAGCAAGCTCTTGAAAGCCAACCGAGTGGATTTTCTAGCTCTGGCGACTCTAGAAGTTTCTGTTAGTGCAAGTTGCACTAATAATCTGATGTTGAATTATGAAAAATAGGTTAAAGTTAAATGTGTTGTTTGTCTAACCTTTCTGTCAAGTGTGCAGGAGTTGACTGGTCTGAAGGACCTGATACCAGACTAAAATCCAGCTAGGTCTGTGGGACTCGATAACTGGTATGAAGTCTAGATAGGTCCACGTGACTTGATTTCTGGAGAAAAGTCTGGTTGGATCTGCGAGACCTGACAATCGGTCGAACCAGTTGGATTTGCAGACCTAATAACTGGCGGGAAGACTAAGTGGATCAAAGGTAAGTCAAGTTACTGTAGTTGATAAGTGAAGGTAAACAACTGGAGGAGAGATCTAATGAGGGAACTGTAGGCATCGATCCAGTTTAGATCCATTTGGGAAACCTAAGTTGAGACCTTAACTAGATCGTAGTCTTAGGGAGACAGGATCTAATTACTACTCCTGCTTTATTATATTGTGCTAACTCTGTTTTAAAGGACAAATATATTTTTACTTGCCTGAACTAACTTCTTTTTGCAGGAATTCAATCTAAAAAGAAAAGAAGTCCGAGCGCTTGGAAGGGATCCGGGAACCTAGAGCTGGTCCGGGCGCTTGGACCAGCTCACTCAGGCGGGTGCCGCAGGCACCTGGGCGGTTCGAGCGCCCAAAGTTGGTCTAGGCGCCCAGATCACAAAAGTTATTTCGAAGCTGAGTTGGAGTGCGATGACTGGCTGAACCCACGTCAACGGTCCAGGCACCTGGAAGTGGATGAACTTCGCGAATGAAGTTTCAACTGTTAGAGTGTATACTGAAAGCCTAAGCTTTTGTAAACATTTATTTTGAATAAAGAATCACATTTGGTCAAATTATCTACATTTGTTTGTAGTTGTTCAATTAATTTATATTGTAGATAACATAGTATGTGGTGTCACATACAGAAGATGATGTTATCAGTACCTTATAAATTATAAACAGCAGCTCACGACCAAAATGGAAAGGAACAAACTATTGGAAGGTCGTAGTGTAATTAGGAATTAGTTTATCTTAACTATATAATTACACTAGTACACTTAGAGTGTATTGAGTAGGACCATTTGAGGTCGTTTCTTTTATACTGACTTTATAAAGGAACAAAGACCTCAGTTATTATGGAAGTGTGTGCTCTTAATCCTAATATAATAACAAGCACATATATTTGATATTTATTTATTTAATTTATCAATGGGTGAGATTTAGTTCGATAAATCAATAAGCCCGATAAGTTGAGAAATGATATCACTTATAGTGTGTGTTGTTGATTATAGAAGGAAACCGTGTCCTAGTAATCTAGGTAGATAATGTCCCCAAGATGAGCTCATAAGGATTGTCATGTTAAAACCCTGCAGGTGGACTTAGTCCGACATGACGATAAGGCTGAGTGGTACTATTCTTGGACTAAGATATTAATTAAATGAGTTGTCAGTAACTTACTTAATTAGTGGACATTCGACATCTTAACACAGGGAGACTAACATACTCATAATAAGAAGGAGCCCAAAAAATGTAATTTGGGATTGGTGCGGTAGTTCAATAATAGTTCTCTAGTTGAATGAATTATTATTGATAAAATTAAGTTGTGTGTTCGGGGCGAACACGGGATGCTTAATTTTATCGGGAGACCAAAACCAATTCCTCCTCTCGGTCCCTATCGCAGCCTCTTATTTATAGAGTACTATACCCACCTATACCCACCTTCATACCCATAATGTAGGGGCCGACCAAGCTAGCTTGTGGTTCAAGCTAGGGCCGACCAAGCCTTGGTTCATGGGTGGCCGGCCCTAGCTTGAACCCAAGCTTAGGTGGTCGACCCCCATTAAATTAAAAAAAATTTTAATTTTAAAATTTTCTTATGTGAAAGATATAATTTATTGGAGAGATTTAAAATTAAAATATCTCTTTTAAAAGGATCTACAAAAGATTAAAGAAAGAGATTAGATCTCTTTCCTTATTTGTAGATTGGAAAGATATTTTATTTTTCTTCTTTATAAATTATTCACATGTAGAAAAATTAAAATTATAGAAATTTCTTTTTATCAACCATGAAGGGATTTTAAAGGGAAATTTTATTTTTTAAAATTTCCAAAGACAAATAAGGAATTTTAATTGTTGATTGAAATTGTCTTGTTTGCTCTTATTGATGTGGCCGGCCAAGACATGAATGTTTAGGAAATTTTGTTTAATTTTTCTTAATTAATTCATGTCAAAGAAACTTAAGGAAATTTTATTGTAATTAAATTTCCTTATTTACCAAAGCTAAGGATTATAAAAGAGGGGGTTGGGGTGCTTTCATGAGTGACAACCTCTATTATTCTCTCCCTCTTTTTCCTTGGTGTTGTGGCCGGCCATCCTCTCTCCCTCTCTTCCTCTTTGTGGTGGTCGAAACTCTTCCTTGCTTGGAGCTTTTGTAGTGGCCGGATACTACTTGGAGAAGAAGAAGAAGAAGGAGAGAAAGCTTGCATCCCTTGGATCTTAGTTGGTGGAAAAGGTTCTTCATCCTTGGATTTTGGTGCTTGGCCGAAACTTGAAGGAAGAAGAAGAAGGTGCTAGGTGGTCCTCATCTTGGAAGATTGTTGCCCACACAACGTCCGAGGTTAGAAGAGGAATACGGTAGAAGATCAAGAGGTCTTTCTAAAAGGTATAACTAGTATTTTTCCTTTCCGCATCATACTAGTTATTTTTGGAAATAATACCAAATACAAGAGGCTTGCGATTCTAGTATTTCGAAATAGTTTTCGAATTTGTGTTTTTTTTGTTTTTTTTTCCTTGTGATTTGATTGTTCTTTTCGGTTGACCTAAAGTTATTTAAGGAAATTAAATATTAGTTTTCCTTAAAAGGCTTTGTCTAGTCGGTGGTGGTTGTTCCCATATCCAAGAAGGCCATGTGCCTCGCCACGTCAGTACTGGAAGCCAATTTTGGAAATTAATATTTAATAGAATTAATAACCTAGGTGATTTGGATCGAAAGTGTTAAGTTCCGCAGGAGATCCAAGTCTAAACCTAAAAGAACAAATAAATTAAACTTTGGATCAAACGTGTTAAGTTCCGCAGGCGATCCAAGTTTAATTTAAAAGAACACATGGTAGCTAGGAAAAGGTTCAGACCTTTGTACAAAATTTTTGTACAGTGGAACCATTAGGTTTTCCGAGTAGCAACCAACATCAACGAGAGATCACCACTTCAACAACAGTCCAGGCATCTGGAGGGGTTCTAAGCGCCCGAAATGTACCTATATAAGGACCTTCAACCAGCAGCTTTAGAACAACATCTTCTACAACTTTCATTCTTGCATGTTGCTCTGGAAAATCTCCTATGACACTGTAAAGTTCCTCCGACAACCAACGCTCAAGAACTTTTTATTTTCTTTGTTGTCGGTAACATTGTTTTTAATTCTTGTACTTAACTTTTGCAATAATTTGAGCTATTAGTGGATTGCCTAACGAAAGCACTCGATGAGTGTGGGCCTTGGAGTAGTAGTCGTCGAAGGCTCCGAACATAGTAAAAACTACTTGTGTTAGCGTGTGATTATCTTTTTCCTTCTAGTCTTTTTCTTTTATTATTCCACTGTGTAATTCGCTCTCAATTTTTGAAAATCGCTATTCACCCCCTTTAGCGTATTTATGATCCTAGAAGTGGTATCAGAGCAGGCATAGGTCTGAATTGGTGCAACCACCAATCAGACAATGAAGTGATTTTTGAACTTATTTTTAATATTTCTTTTTCAATTTTGAGTTTTTTTTGGTAGAATCCAAATTAGTATAATTATCTCTTTAGATTAATTTCTTCGTTGCAAAATACTCTTGAATTGGTGCAACATCAATCAAGTTTTATTTTTATTATCTCCCACACTGCTAATCCAAGACCTAGTCTTGGGATCTCTCTCCTCCCCCTTCTTGTGTGTAAGACTTCATTTCTTTAAATGACCTAATTCGAAGGTTACAACACCGTTTGTCCCCCGCTATTCAATGGAGATGACTTCCTATATTGGAAGAAGTGGATGGAGGTATACCTGAAGATCGACATCGATCAGTGGTTCACCATTTGACGAGGGTACAAGGCACCGATTGAAGAAGCAACAAAAGCACCGGTCGACCTAGAAAGATGGAATTTGAAAGACAAGAAAAAGACCCAGATTGACCCAAAGGCAACAAATACAATCCAATGTGGACCTACTAAGGAGGAACTGAACTACGTCGGCCCATTCAAAAATGCAAAGGAGCTCTGGGACAAATTGATTGAACTACATGAGGGCACAAGTGATGCAAAGGTAACGAAACATGACTTATTATTAAACAATTTGTTTAACATTAAAATGTAGGATGGAGAAACAGCTACTCAGCTACACACTAGAATCAAAGACATTCTGAACGGGCTCCACCTAATCGGTCATTAACTGGAGAACAAGGATATAATCAGGTATGCCTTGAACTCCTTTCCTCGAAATGCACTATGGGCATCAATAGTAGATGCCTATAAAGTTTCGACGAACTTAAATAAACTAAAACTAGATGAGTTATTTTGTGAACTTGAACTCCATGAACAGACTAACTCAAAGTTGGTCAAGAAAGGTTTTGCACTTTTTGTAGGTTCTTCAAAAGAAGCCAAGAACAAGAACAGACCTAGAATTTGAATCTAACTCAGAAGCCGACGAAGAACAACTAGTGAACATGGTCAGAAAAATATTCACTAGAAGAAAGAACAACTTCACAAAAAGGGACCTACAAAAGGTGATCAAATCAAATGACGCAAAGGTGAAGGTCACATGCTACGGGTGTAATAAGAAAGGATACGACAAGCACGAGTGTTCAAAAATCAAAGATGATAAACTCAAAACAACTAGTAGAAATAAGGCACTCAAAACGACATGGGATGAATCGTCCTTAGAAGAATCGGACGTCGAAGATCAGAAGCATCACAACAATCTCGCACTGATAGCATCTGGATCAGAATCAGAAAATGAGACAGAACAAGATAACGAGTCTGAATACGAATTAAGCCATGAGTCCGCACTCATTTCTGAAAGTTCGAATGAGGTATCTTCTATCTTAAGCTCTAAATTTATTAGAATAATTGCATGTCTGAATAAGAAATTGAAAAAATTTGGAAAATAAACTGAAACACTTCTGTAGAAAAATCACAACTTAAGGAACAAATTGAAAATAAAAACTCAAATCAAGAAATAAAACTTGAGGAGGAAAAATACAATCTTAAAAAAATGAAATTAACAAACTCAAAGGATTATTAGAAACTTTTACCACAAGATAAAAAATTTATACCTAATTCTTAAAACACAAAAAGTCGTATATAATAAGTCCGGGGTTGAATATAAATCCAGCTCTACAAATAGAACCTTTATTTCTCTAATAAGTCAAGACAAGATACTTACCAAGGCATGAGTTCCAAAAGCATGCATAACCACACAAGTAGAACTCAATCAATTCTATATACCCAAAAATGAAATTCATTACCTAAAAATAAATTCATCTAAACCAGTTAGCCCAAACCTATAATGTAAAAATAAACCAAATTCAAATAAAAAATAAATTTAAATTAAAAGCTAAGTTAAACTTAAATTACCATCAAGTTTATTATACCTACAAAAATAATCAACCTAACCCTAAAAGCTCAATAATTCAGGGGGAGACTCCAAATGAGTTGGCACCTCCAAAATAATAGTTTACCTAGTTGGGTAATTAGGATTAGGTTAAAGGGACAAAAGTTTAACTTGAAAAATAGTACTAGAGAAGTTTTGGATGATAATAGGTTAGGAAAACTATGTCTATGTATGTCTAGGAAGATCTGCTTTGACCTAGTGCATTTGGCTTAGTGGAACTAACTGGAACTACCCTTTACCAATCCTAGATGATTAGACCAAAGTTTTCTTATTAAGTTTAGTGGATAGAACTAGATAATCAATCCTGTATTTTGATATTAGCATAGGTTAAAAGTTATGACTTATTGTTATTCTAATGAGCTTGACTAAGTATGCAGGAAAGTCTTAGTTGAGGCTAGGGAAAGAAGTTCTAGTTGAGTGGACTGGACAAAGAATTCCTAGTCGAATGGATTGGGCAGAAGACTTGACAGATTGAGAACGTCAGACAGAAATCCAAGGACACTAGGCGGGAAGCCTTGGAGGTTGAGGACACTAGGCAAAGTTTAGATGGGTCAAGGATCGAACGTCTAGTGGGAAGTCCTGGAATTTAAGATTAGACCCTGAGAAAAAGCTTAAATGGGTCTGGAGGATTAGATGTTTGACAGTAGGTAATATCTCCTAAGAGAAGTAGGTAAGGACGTGTTTCTTGAGAGGGAATAGTAGGGGTCGGTCTAGTCTAGAGTTTCATTGGAAATCCAAAAATCAAAACTAAACAATCTCAAGACTATCAAATTATTTTTACTTTTATATCATTATGTCTGTTGTGCTAACTCTATGATGCAGGTAGGTGGCTGAAGTTAGGGGATTCCAGGTGCCTGGAAGGGATCCAGGCGTCCGGATGTCCGGGCGACCAGATGGATCCAGGTGGTCGGGAAGGCTTGAATCCAACCATGCGAGCAACTGAGTTGGCATGCCCTAGTTGGCTGGCACACATCAACTGCTAGGCATTTGGGAGGGATCTAAGGGACTAGGAAGGGATAGAAGCAACTCGGATAGAGTTTCGATGAGGTGATACCACGTTATCGGTCGAGGCACTCGGGAGTGGTCTAGGCGCTTAGAGTGGGATAACTCATTGACGAAGGTGGATCAGATAGGTCTCAGTGGAGAGTTTGGAGTTGGTTTAGATACTCGGAATGCCCTATAAAACAAGCCTTTGACTAGCAACTCAAATCATCAATTCTATGCTCAAACGATCTTCATGCTACTCCAAAATTCATGCTACTCCAAAATTCTACTCTGACACCAAAGTATTGCTCTGACAACCATCTCCACTTCATTTTCTTATTGTTGATAACATTAATAGTTGTACTTCCTTTTCATATTTGATTCTTTGCACCTTGACGAATTGATAGTGGATTGCCCAATGAAAGTAATTAACTATCGTGTGCCTTGGATAAACAACACATGCTATGAATCAAGTAAAAACAAAGTTGTTAGATTTGTGCTCAATTTCTATTTCCGCTTGTATCTCTCAAACTTTTTGAAAAACATGAAAAAGTGAAATGTGATACTCACCTTCCTCTATAGCGCTTTCTTCGATCCTATAATACACCATTGATCGATCGATCCCATCAGTCGAATTGAGCATGTGAGTCTGACTCACTTCTGTTTGATTCTAGATTGGCATCAGTCGATTGATGTAATAATCAATCAATTGATAGACCAATTTGAACCCTTCTATCTATTTTCTAGAGTATTAGTTGATTAATTCCTGGATAAATCGACCAATTCTCTTTTTTTAGCCTTCCTAAAGGTTGAATTCACCTAATATATTCTACCCTCATTCCCAAGCACTTGATGTCAGAAGAACCTCTTATTCTTTGAACTTTCATGCCTGGAGCTTTCTCATCTCTGAGTCTTCATCCACCTTAACATCCAATCCATGATTTGCTCAGGTTCCTCATTTTTTTAAGAATTCAGTCCTTAATCTTCTTGGACTTTTCATGTGTTGCATCTGGTCTTTGGACCTGCAGGGATTTCGTCATTGCCTAGCATCCGGTTAACCTTAACTTACTAGGATTGAATTATTTCCTATCATCTAGCTAAACTTGATTTGTCAGGACTTTACGTCTCATGCCAACTCTTGTTGGACTTCTAATTTCCAAGTGCCCAATCAACCATGACCCATTTAGACTTCCTCTTGCCAACTACCTATTGGACCTTTGATCACCATGTGTCTAGTCAACTGTGATCCACTTGGACTTTTAGTCTCGTGTCAGCTCAATGTTGGACTATTGTGTAAGGAACTAGGGCGCTAAACACGTGAAAGCACAGTGGAAAATATCTAGTTCCTCCAAAAGATCCATGTGAAAGGAAAATACATATACTAAATTTTACATGAGAGGGTTATACCTTTGATGCATGCACACAAACTCCAAACAGTTTGGATCTTAGCACGATCATACGTTCGTGCCTCTAATGGTATCTACATGAACAAGATTCTCGTTTGTCTCACAAACTCACAAAGTGGAGAAAGAAACAACCTTTGGTTGTGCTAGCAACCATAAGGTTGAGTTTCGGCCAAGAGAAGGAGGAAGGTGGAAGAAGAAGACTAAAAATTTTCATCTAATGAAAATATCATCCATAAATCATATTTATATCCATCTCATGAATACCAAAGGGTTTTTCCCTTTAGTCTTTAAATTGGATCCAATTGAGTCTAACTCATTGAGTCTAATTCGGATTAGATTTAATCCAATGATCCATCATATGAACCCATCTCCAAATCAACTTATTCTTTGTATGTGACCCAATAGGTTCTCATAACGTTGGCAATGTATCCAAATCAACATTTAGATACATAAGCAATGAGTGACATCTAGCAAGACATCATTGCTACCCAAGTGATGAGAATGTCAAGATACAACTTAACCGTTCTGTGACTATTATCTTGTATGACTTGGTCTTTCTATCCTTGATATCTAGATTGATCAATGAGGCATAGACTGTGTCATCCTCTTATCAATCTTTGTGTTTCTTGATCTCTAAGTAGACACACTCAAAACAAATAAGCTCAATATCTCATATTAACTCATTTGAGTATGACCATGCATTCTTGTATCCTACTAATCAAAGGGCCCACAGATATCACTTCCGTCATATAGAAGGGATAGATCTCATCTACATCACTCATATCCCTCCATATAACTCATTGCATACCCAGTGATCGACTTTAAGTCCGCCTTGTTACAGGTGTCGTTTGACGATACCAAAGTACACAACTCCTTATGTAGGGAATCGTAGTGACTTCAGGTCTAAAACTATTCATACCAATAGTCATATGAAAATATTTATGACATTTATATAACGATCCATGAAACATTCTCATGATGGGTCATTCAGTATATATTCTTTAATATATACCCATGTGTCAACCTGATATCTTATATCCATGACTTGTGATATTAAGTCATCCATTGACCTACATGCTAGTCTCAACACATTAATATTGTTCTTGTATATTAATACTTGACTAGAAATAATTAAAAGTAGTGTTCTATATATATTTATAATATTTCACTATCAATTCAACCAATTGATATATTATAGATTAGAACCTCCCACTATGGAACATTATTATACTTATTCATTTGACACTGCAATGAAATAAATATAATAACCAACTTTTCCTTTATTAATAATAAAATATGATATAAAAGGAGCTCTGTACAATCATCTCAAAATTGGTACTAGGGCTAATACTAACATTTTGACCGCCAAGTATCTGATCGATCGTGATCCATATAAAATTTTCATATTTTATCAAGTATCTAATCAACCATAACCTAAAGGATCAAAAAAATTTAGATATCTCCATAATGGTATGATTGTCCACTTTGGGCCTAAGCCCTCATGATTTTACTCTTGGGCTCTATCCAAAAGGCCTCATGCCAATGGAGATATCTTTTTCTTATAAACCCATGATCTTTCCCATGTGTTTTCAATGTAGGACTATGTTTGTATCCTTACAACCCTAACAATCCCCCTCAAACAAAGGACCACAGGATCCTCCTCAAGTATTGGGTCACTCTTGACCTGCTCAGGGTCTCCCCTCGAGTATCAGGTCACCTTGACCTAAGCAGGGCCTCCCCAACTTTGTTCAAGATTTCACCCATATGGTTCGATCTTAGATCTTGACTCTGGCTCATGCTTCTTTCGACGGTTAGTTCAGTGAAGAGCGACCTCACTCTGATACCAATTAAAGGATCAAAAAGAATTTAGATATCTCCACAATAGTATGATATTATCCACTTTGGACCTAAACCTTCATGGTTTTACTCTTGGGCTCTACCCAAAAGGCCTCATGCTAATGGAGATATCTTTTTCTTATAAACCCATAATCTTTTTCATTTGTTTTTAATGTGAGACTATGTTTGCAACCTTGTAACCCCAACATGACCTACTTGACTTTTTGCTAAACCAACTTAACATATTTGTCAAACATTGAAATTCCAACTTGAGTTAACTTGGGCTTGGTCTACCTGGTCAACCTTGACATGGAGTCAATTGTATCAATAATCTCCTCCTTTTTTATATTTGATAATATGTTTAAGTTAAGCTAAACCATTAGACAATATCCTACTTATCATGCCAATGAAGGTTTCTAACTTGAATCCTTCATTCTCTCCCTTTGGCATATATCAAAAACATCTTTGAAAATTTATTCTCCTCTTTCATTTCTAACTTCCAACATCACAATGGAGGTTCCCTACATTTCATTGTCTTCAATACTCAATCTTAACCATACAATCCTTCATTTGTTCACTCATCCTCAAAGTCTTGCATTCTCCTCCTTTTATATTGAAATCAAGTCTTTATGAAGGGCCTCCCCCTTAAATCATGCTCCAAACTTTAATTAATGCACCAAAAATGATTTAAAATTCCTAAACCTTTAGAAAATTCCAAAATTTAAATCATGAGGTTAAAGATTCAACCTTGAATCTAAACCTCCTCCTCAATTTCTCATTTTTTTTTAAACTTTTTTTTTTCTCATTTCACTAAGAAAATGACCTTTGAATGTTTATCCAAGCATATCAGAGGGTTAGAGATAGCTAAGATGCCTAAGAGTAAGTTTAAACAACCGAAATAGTCTATTTCAACTAAAAACACAGTCATTAGTCGATTGATGACTGACATCATTGAAGACTATAATTTCAATTTTTAGATCAAATTTTAGATATGCATAAGTAATTTTATGATTTTTGGAAAATTATGAAAATTTACATAGATATTACTTATTCAAACACTATCAAGGAAAAATAGTTATCCATAAAAATACATTTTATTTTCAAAGAATGGTACAAAGTTGGAACCATTGAAAACTTCAATGTTTCACTCTAACTTTTTATCAACCTAATAATAGTAATTCCTGTCAACAAATAAATTTCACCAAGATTTTTTTTTCAAAGTACTTTTGAAATATTTTTCAAACACAATTTTCAACAATGATCTATGAGCTAATTGTACATGACTTGCACATTAGTTTCTCTTTATTGGTCAACACAAAATTTATTAATTTTGATGAAACTAAAGCTCATTTTGATGCACTAAATCAATATTTTGAACTTAGTTCATCATTCTAACATCTCACTTATATCTAGTATATCTCAATATACTCACAAGTCATCTTATAGTCTTTGTAAAATGTATAATTAATTTTTTATAAACTAAGGGATCATACATTTCTATCTAGAATGTCAACTAAAGTTATTATCCTTAATTATAAGGAATTAAGATTTATGCATGTACATGAGTATGACGTACTTAAATGTATACTTTCAAAAGAAAATTTATCATAGTCTAATTATGCATATATGACATGACATATATCAAATTTCATGACAAGATGTAATATTTTGTATGCCATGATGTTATGACATGTGATATGGCACACAATGCATGATAATTATGGCAAAAAAAATACCTAAATTTTCCGTCTAAGTATTATCAATTAATCACTATGCCAAATACATGATTTGGCATAGGCAACCTATCTCCCTCAAATGTGCCAAAACCTCAATTTGTCACACTTTTGAATTCTATCTTATCGTGCCAATTTTGATCAATTTAAGAACTCAATTCTTAATGGCACACTATAGAAATCTTCCAAGATAAGATTTGAATTTTCATTCTCAAGATATCATAATACTTTGAAAATATCATAAAATGCCAACTTTACTATGGTTAGATTAACTATCCTTCCAATTTGGGTTGGTACACCTTATACCCATTTAGTGTGAAAAGATCATACTCTTAGGAACCTAATACATATTAGAGCTCCTTGGATGTACTAGGTATTCACTAGGGATAACTATTCTAGATATCTTCCTAATGACTTTTCTAGACTTCTTAGAAGTCTTGTCCCCTCCGGATGGATAGTTGATTAGCGCATGGTGGTGTTGTCACTATAGGTTTGGGGGTCAAATCCCGACTAATAATTGGGTACCTACCCTCCTCCATGCGCTATTCAACTACCTAAGCCTAGTAGCTACCCATGATTTACCTCTTCTGTATTGGCTTGAAGACAAGCTAGCGGAGGCTCTAGGGGCGAGTGAATCACCTTTTTGCTACCATAGACTTCTTAAAAGCCTTAGTCATTGTAATCTCATCAAAGTTAACTCTAGGGATGACCTCCCTCATAACCTTTACTTAACTTCTAGATCTAGGATTAGTTTCATAGTTATATCAAACTCTATAGTATGAAGTTATGATTTCCTTAGACTTAGGTTTATATCCCAACTCTTTCTTGCCCTTATATGACTTTTGTCTATCTGAACCTAAATTTTGCTTCTTGGATCCTTCAAACTCATTCATTATTTTCTTAAGAGTTTTTTTTTTTCTAATTGATCAAGTTTTGACCTCAAAACTTGATTTTCAATCTCTAAGACATTTATTCATGATTTTTCATGATTGCCTTAGATTTTCCTTTTTCTAGGCTATGTTTAAATTGATTAAGGTTCTTGCCTAGGTTGTTGTCAACCTTTCTATCCTTAGGTAGAGTTGTTCTATCTTGATATGACCTAATTTTTTTTCCTTAGAATGATCATGTTTTCTATTATCATGATAATAAGTACTAAAATTATGAAGCTTATTTCTAGCATACTTGCTTTCATGATATAGGAAAATTAAATTATAAAATAATACCTTTGAAGCTTCCCCAAAGTTTTAGCTTCCTCCCTTGTCTTTTCCTTGAAGCCTCCGGACATTGGTTCAGATAATATCCATTTTGGTTGCATGTGAATCACACAATGTGATCTTTTCCCTTTTGTATCAAGGTTCCAGCTCCCTTTGGCTTGTCCTTTGCCTTGAGTGCCAACTTAGTCTTTTTCTTAGTCAATTTAGGACACTTGCTCTTGTAGTATTCTTTTTTTTCTTACATTCAAAGCAAATGATACGATATTTATTTTTAACAATCAAAATTGTTATACCCTCAGGAGTTGAGCTATCTTCATCCTTGGAGGTGGCATAATCATCTTCATTGGCTCCAGATCTCGAGGGTTCTTCTTGTTCCAATGCCAATGGCCTACGCTCCCTCTCAATCCTTGAGGTGGATGATTTTTCATCTTCCATCTTGGATATTGAGCATCTCTCAACTTCTGAGTCCTCTTACTCTAGTGTCAACGAGTCTCCTTCCTTGGGCTCGCCTTCACTTTACGTTGAGATTGGATCTTTATAAAGTTTTGCAAGCTTGTTCCATAGATTCTTTTCATCCCGATATTGACCTATCTTGCACAAGACATCATTAGGTAAAATGTTGACAATAATTTAGTTACCTTTTCATTTGGATTTTGAACTTGTTCATTTGTTCATTTTCTCCTCTAAAGAAGTTTTTCTTTTGTATTTCTCGGAGCTTCAAATCATTCCATTAGAGCAAACTAATGCTCTATGTCTATCATGAGGAAGTTTTCATCCTTGACTTTCAATGCTCGAATTCTCTTAATCCGAATAGTGGAGGTACTCAGATGTTATATCTGAATCTGTCTCGAGGATCCATTGTGAAGTTGAGCTCCTTTGATGATCTATCCTTTGGCTTATTGATATCAGAAGGCTCAAAATTTTAACTTCTTCTTCCTCTAGCTCTTGCTTCTTTCATAGGTTAGTCCGTTGAAGAGCGATCTCGCTTTGACACCACTTGTTAGAACATTGTGAGCTAGAAGGGGGTTAAATAGCTTAGATCACTTTAGCGAGTGAATTTGCATATTTGCCTCTTAGGTGACTAATCCAAGACTGATCACTTCACCACTAATAATTTTCCCCTTGTCAGACCAAAATTGTGTTAGGACTAAAATACTTCACATATCTCCATAATAGTATAATATTGTACACTTTAGGTCCAAGCTCCCATGGATTTATTTTTAGGCTCTACCCAAAAAGCCTCATACAAATAGAGATATCTTCCATCTTTTAAATATATAATCTTTTCCATGTATTTTTAATGTGTGACTTTGATTATATTCCCAATAATCCTCCCCTCAAACGAAGGACCACCAATATTCTCATGGTCTGGGCTTCCCCTCAAGCATTTGGTCACTCCTAACCTGCTCCTAGCTGTTGGAACCCCAAGGTTATTTTTGGTGTGATCAATCAAGTTAGGTTAGGTTCTGTTATATTTTAATCCCTGTGTCTAAGTGTGCATGAGCTTAGGAGCATAGAAAGTTGAGCGGAAGACATGGCTAGCGAGAAGGATGACACGAGAGAGAGTCGACGGGTTCTGTGCGTCCGAGGGACGAGATGCTGCAGAAGAGTACACCGGTGGATGAGAAGGATGTGTATGACGTTCGAGGGATGAGAAGCTAGAGCAGAAGTATGCTCGAGAAGAAGGCCGAAAATTAGGTTCGGGCGAGCCTTATTTCAGTTGACCAAAATCACACAGGTAATCGGAGCAGCGGAAGAGCTAAAGTGGAGTTATGGAGCTGCTAGAGGTGCCTTCAATAGGAGTTGAAGGCGCCTTCATGAACTTCAGGCAGAAGGCGCCTTCAATGGATGAAGGCGCCTTCAACCGACCATGGAAGGCGCCTTCGACTAGGCAATTTGGCCGTTGTGGAAATGATAAAGTTTTATCCTTTAGCCTAACTGGAGATGCCTTCCAGCCCTATGGAATGTACCTTCAGCCTACGGATAAGTTTTTCCAGGGTCTATAAAAAGACCCCTGGACCTAGGAAAGATGTGACAACTTTAGTATTCAATTTCCTAGTCATTTCTAAGCTTTCACTGTGTGTAAAAGGCTTCTCCGCCTTCAACGAAGGAGATTCTTAGTGAGCTTTCATCTGCCTTGAATTAACAATCATCTAGGTTGTAGCCAAGTAAATAGTGGTCTTTTACTTATTTCTTTTAAGTTGTTTATTGTATTTTAATTGCTTTATTAATCTAAGTTGAAAGTTGATAAAGGTGTTTAGCTTTAGTGTTTTAGGCAACTCAACCCTCTCTAGCCGGCCTACCCGGGCCAACACCATCCTCCTCTCAAACATCAGATCACTATTGATTTGCTCCAGTCCTCTATGACTTTTTCACCACCTAGAGTTCACTGCCCTAGGATTTTCGCCAAGCATCCGATCACCCTTGGCCTACTTAGACTTTTCACCACATAGGATTCAATCTCCTAGGATTTTCATCAAGCATCCAAATACTCTTGACCTGCTTAAACTTTTTCACATAGAGGTCACTCCTTTGGGAGCCCCACCTCTTTCGTTCAAGGTCACTATTCCACTCATATAACTCGATTTGAAATATGGCTCTGATACCACTTGTTAGAACCAAAAGAATTCACATATCTTCACAATGGTATGATATTGTCCACTTTGGACCTAAGTCCTCATGTATTTATTTTCGGGCTCTACTGAAAAAGACTCATACCAATAGAAATATATCTTCCATCTTTTAAATCCATGATATTTTTCATGTATTTTCAATGTAGAACTTTGATTGTATTTCTAACAAATCGAAGGTGGAGAAACCTGTTGGATCGTAAGCGTTCGATAGATGGGGGGGGGTGAATATCGATTAAAATTTTCGTCGAGTAAGCGCAGTGGAAAAGTAAAGACAAAGTAAGAAGGCAAGGCTAACACAGTTCGGTTTTACTTGGTTCGGAGCCTATGTCGACTCCTACTCCAAGGCCCGCACTTGTCGAGTGCTTTCGTTGGGTAATCACTATCAATTCGAAAGATATTACAAACAAAGTACAGGAATTAATAGAATGAAAATACTGACAAACTGAAAAGAAGTAAACTGAAAACAGCGCTTTGTCGGAGTAGCCTCAAGGCGTCGCAGGAGCACAGTAGAGCAGAGAGTTTTGAGTTGTTGATGAAGCTCCACCCCTGCCCCTTCTTTTATATGAAGCTCGGGGCACCCCGGATCCCTTCCAGGTGCCCTGGTGAGACGTGGCAGGTCCAACCAGCAGCTCCACGTGGCGACACGAGATCGGGATAAAACTTGCCTCCCGGGCGCTCGGACCACCTTTCTCCAGAAACCAGCTTTCCTGCAAGACAAGGTTAGTCTGAGGCAAATAAATAGTATATATCCTGCAAAATAGAGTGTTAGCACAGTTCATTAGTTTGACATAAGAAGTATGACTTAGATTCCATCTTTCCGAGACCGAAATCTAGTCACGATCTCGACTTAGATATCCGAAATGGATCTAAGCCGGATCGACGCCTAATATTCCCTTCCCGGGAACGTGTCCTCACAGTCACTCCCTTCCAGTGACTTACCTGCCAGACGTCCGGTCAGCCCTTCGACCCGTCTGGACTTCTCGCCAGCTATCCGGTTAGCCCGTCGACCTAGCTGGACTTCTCGCCAAGTGTCCGGTCAGCCCATCGACCCGCTTGGACTTCTCGCCAGCTATCTGGTCAGCCCATCAACCTAGCTGGACTTCTTGCCAAGCGTCCAGTCAGCCTGTCGACCCGCTTGGACTTCGTGCCAGACATCCGGTCAGCCCGTCGACCTATCTGGACTTCGTCTGCACACTTGGTCAGAGTGTTAGATCACGATAATCCTAACTTAACCTGATTTGTCATTCATCAAAACTTGAGTTAGACCGTTAGTACTAACCGCACCAACAAAACCTTCTACAAAAATCTTACAACACAATATAAAAAGGAGATGAAGCAAGAAGAGATTACAATGATTTGCTTGATAGATGTAGGCTTCTTCTTCTTCAAATGCTTCCACCAAAGGTGGAGGTTGAACTCAAAAACTTCTCAACAATGAGATAGTATGAAAACCTTGACTTAAGATGGGAGCTCTTCCCCTTTAAACATTCCCTTTTGCTTTTATTTGAATCCTTTAGTCAAGTCCTTTATTTCAGATATCAATCGATTATTAGACACCATCAGTCGACTAATATGGTCTTTGACAACTATTATGTTATTGAATGGATACTGACTCTTCTGAAAAATCTATCTAATTTTATCTCTAATTTGAAAATCAATCGACTGATCTAAACTATCATTTGATTGATGCAATCAATCAAACTGAATAGGCAAGTCTGGCTCACTTCATATCAACATCAGTCAATTGATGTACACCATTAATTGACTAATCCTATTAGTCAAATTGTGCTTGCTAGTAAGACTCTCTTTAGTTCAATTCCAGATTAACATCATTTGATTAATGTAACAATCAATTGATCAATAGTCTGATATGAACCATTCCATCTATTTTCTAGAGTATTGGTTAATTGATTCCTGGATCTATCGACTGATTCTCTTTTGTTAACCTTCCTAAAGGTTGAATTTGCCTAATCTATTATATGCTTGTTCCCAAGTACCTGATGATAGATGAACCTCTTATTCTCGGACTTTTATGCCTGGAGTTCCTCGTCTTCGGTTCTTCATCCATCTTTGTATTTGATCCGCAATCTGCTCAAGTTCCTCCTTTTATCAAGAATCTGATCCTTGATCTTCTTGGACATTTTGTGCCTTGCATTGGATCTTCTGACCTATTGGGACTTTACCATTGCCTAGCATCTAACTAACCTTGACATGCTGGAACTTTATCGTTGCCTAGCATTCGATTAACCTTGACCTGCCGAGACTTTTTGCTTCATGCCAACTCCTTGTTGGACTTTTGACTATCAAGTGTCCGGTCAATCGTAACCCACTTGGATATTCCTCTTACCAACTATCTGTTGGACTTTCAATCACCAAGTATATGGTCAACTGTAACTCACTTGAACTTTCCATCTCATGCCAACTCAATGTTGGACTTCGATCGTCAAGTGTTTGAATGATGGTGACCCACTTGGACTTTTCATATTTTATCAAGTATCTAGTTAACCTTGACCTAGCTACTTAACTTTTCACTAAACCAACTTAACATATGTGTCAAATATCAAAATCCTAACTCAAGTCAACTTGAACTTGGTCTACCTAGTTAATCTTGACTAGTGATTGATTGCACTAATAGTGTACTGACTAGGATCATATCTATTCTTTGAGAGACACTTGACTCTATAGGATTGAAAAGAATGCTGGGGGGGGGGGGGGGGGGGGGAATAGCGATCGTCAAAAATTGAGAGCAAATTAAATCGAAGTACGCAATGCAAGAAAAATAAACCAATGCTAACAAACTGACTTTTACTTGGTTCGGAGCCATAAGCCAATTGACCCGCTCCACGTCAGCTTGTGGATGATTTTTTGAGTTTGGGCGCTTGGACCGAGTACAGGCGCCTGGATTGCTTGGGTGCCTAGGGCCCGCCTAGGCTAGCCTGCTCCGGGCACCCGAACCAGCTTCAGGCACTTGGACTAGCTCCGGCCACCCAAAGTCCTTTTCTTCAGCAGCCTTCTCCCTGCAAGAAAAGGTTAGTCCAGACAATAAAAATTATATCTATCCTGTAAAACATAGTTAGCACAACATAGCAGATAGGGTAATAATTCAATCCTATCTCCTCGAGACCAGGATCTAGTCAAGATCTTAACTTAGACTTTTCAAATGGACCTAAGTTGGGTCGACACCTACAGTTCCCTCAATAGAGAACACATCCTCACTAAATCTTTCCTCCAGTTGTTTACCTTCACTTACCAACTGCAGTCACTTGACTTGCCTCTGAGCCACTAGGTCTTTCCGCTAGTTGTCAGGTCCACTAATCCAACTGGACTTCTGCCGGTTGTCAGGTCCTGCGGACCCAACTAGACTTCTAGCCAGATATTAGGCCCCGCGGACCTATTTAGACTTCCCATCAGCTACCAGGCCTGTAGACCAAGCTGGATTTCATCCCGGTGTCAAGTCCCTTAGACCAGTCAACTTCTGCACACTTGATAGAAAATGTTAGACAAACATCACATCTAACTTTAACCTATTTGTCATACAACAAAATTAGATTATTAGTGCAACCAGTACCAATAATTTTATTTTTTTGATGTAATGATAATCTGGGTTAAAGTTAGAAAAAAATATAATAAATCAATAAAGCATAAAATATTTAAATTTAGTAGATTTTTCTAACCTAACCCACTATCCTCCCCCTTTGGCATACATAAAAAAAATGTATAAAGCATAAATTAAGGTTAAAAGGAAGTACAATCATACAAATAATTTTATAGTAAGTTAGCAAATAACCAAAGGCAAATGCTTTGTATATTTTAGTTTGAAGTGAATATTTCAAACAACATGTCTAAGACAACTGAGTATATTTCTAAAAATTTGTAAGTAAAGCTATGAAAACTTCAAAAATTTTCTAAGTAAAATTTTTTAGGAATTTTTAAGTTAATAATTTCTAAGTGAATTTAAAAAAAATTCCAAGTACAAATTTCCAAGAATTTCAAAAACTTCTTTAAGTTTGAAAATAATTTTAAACAAAATTAAATTTACTAAGTAAGAATTTCAAAGTTATTTTAAAAAATCTTCTTAAGGAAAATTAGAAAAAGTGATTTCTAATGTTTTAATATTTTTTATGAAATTAATTGAAAAAAACTTTCTAATAAAGATTCTCAAAGTAAAAGTGAATCAAAAATTCTTTAAAGTAATTTTTCTAACATTTTAAGGGTATTTTTTTTTTCACAGAATAACTTTTCAAAACATTCTAAAAATATTTTTTAAAGAGATTTTCAAAATATTTGAATAAAGTTTTTCAAAGTAAGTTTGTCAAGAATTTTTAAGAAAAAAATTATGTTTAAATTGTCTAAAACAAGTTCTCCTCATTAATTTGATAAGGACTATAAAGCATTATGTAATAAGCATTAATAAGTCAAATAATGAAAGTGAAAATAACTAAAGGAAAACTGAATACTAGTGATTGAACTAAGCATCAAGTCAATATGTACAAGCAAGAAAAAAAAATAGTAATCAAGGACTGTACTACTGCGAAGACGAGGAGGATGGGCCGGAACCCCAAGAGCACAATAAGTCCATTAACTCAGTATGACGAGTCTAGTTCTCCTCTCGAGAACTGGACATGTCCCGTTGAAGATCGGAAATCTCCTGTCGAAGACTCGTCATGGCCACCTCAAGTATGGTAAGTCGGTCGTCTAGAGTACGAGGGACTGGAGGCATAGGTGGCCCAAAAAGATCAGTTATGTATGCATCTATCCCTGCCTCCTCTCCTGGAGCTGGATCAAATTGACCTTGAGCCATGGGATCAGGCTAGGGTTGGGCTACTGGATCAGGCTGACCCTGAGTCGCGGGATTAGGATGGGGTTGGGCTGCTGGATCAGGTTGGTGTTGGTCCTCTCTCCTCCAGGATAGAACACCCTCATCATCTATATGGACACTACCTAAGGAGATGTTCCTAGCACTAACCATATCAAACTCAGTTAGGGCTCTGACATCACCTGTGGTACTATCAATGCCTAATGAGGCTATATAGGCAGTCAAAATGTGATAATAGGGCATGTGGACCTGCCAACTGGTAGTGATACCAGCTGAATAGAGAATGATATGAAATATGTGCAAACTAATATCTATATCTAACCTATGACATAATACATAAAGGAGAAATGAATGAAAGGGATGAATCATCGCTACGTCACGAGTGGTCAAAGACAAAATGCATGTGACTAGGACCCTATAAAGGACTTAGTCCTGGATTCTGAGGGTAATTGAACAAAACAGGGTCACAGTTAGTACACGTTGACCCCCCAAAAAATATGAATAAATTATATCGAGTGTAATATACAAATAGGGATCATTAAATGGTAGATCCCTAGGAGGGTAGCACTGAAAAGGACACGTGGATGGTCGTTGTCCTAGAAAGGTACGAATGATAGTGGGGGATAAAGTAATATCCGTACCGACAATCCTAGTAGTATAGGTAAGATCATCGACTCTAACTAAGTTATTATACAGTTCAGCACACAAACCTATGTTAACTGAACTAGTGCAATAAACTAAGCACTGTAAACTATAATAATCAATAACCTCTATAGATGGAATGCATGATCGCATGAAAAACTGTCTATCCAAATATCTAGACAACACATGCATATAGATAGTAGAGGTAAACCTAATCCTAAGTTTCTTAGTATGAAATCTAGGGTCTGTACTAGTAGTCGAGGGGCCAACATTAGTACGTAGTCGTTTCCTAATTAACAAATAACATCCTAAAGATAAGATACTAAAGCAACTAACACAAATAAAATAAAGTTTAAAAATAATTACCTAGGCATCGTGAATAATTATAACAGAACTAACGACCTTGGTTGATCCGCAAAGTGATACTATAACCGAAGGAGGAAAGTTTTAGGAAGTTAGAAAATTTTATTTTTTCTTATACGTTTTTTTTTCGTAAAACTCGGTAAAGGGCCTTTTTGCAAAAGCGAAAAAGGTGAGGGGCAAAAGCTGAGGGAGCCCCTACCACCCCTTTTATAGGGGATTCCGGGCACCCGTCCAAGCGCTTGGATGGGGTGGCGGGGTGGGGCGCCCGAACTCCTATCCGGGTGCCCAAAGTTTTATACTAGGGCGCCCGCCCCTGGTTTCAGGCTCCTAGTTTCGATTTTTTTTTTTTTTTGATAAGGGATTGAGTTAAGTTTAAAACTTAATTTAAGTTTAAGTTAATTAATTTTAATAATAGAATTAATTAAGTTAAGTTAAAAATTGATTAATGTTAATAATAAGATTAATGAAGTTAAGTTAAATATTTTATTTAAATTGGACAATTTATTTAAGCCAAAGATTAATTAGTTGAGAATCGAGTAGATTAAGAAGTTAAAAAAATTGATTAAGTTGAAAAATTGATTTATGTTAACCATTAATTAATTTAGGAATTTTATTTCATTTTATTTATTTATTTTTTTTAAAAAAAATTAAGTTAAGTGGTTAACTTAAGTTAAATTAAGTTAATTAATTTTAAAGATTGATTAACTTAAGAAGTTAACTTAGAAGATTTATTCAACAACAAAAAAAGATTAAGTTAATTAATTCAAGTTTGAAAGATATTTTTGGGTTAATTTTATTAATTAATTTAAGTTAAAAATTGATTTTAAGTTAAAGATTGATTTAACAATTTATTAGGTCTAGAAATTAATTTATGAATTAATTAACAAATTAGTTTAATTTAGGAATTGATTAAGTCAAAGTTAAAAAAAAAACTTAGGTTGACTTAGGTTAGGAAATTAATAAGAAATAAAAAGCTTAATTAAAAATACTCATTTACAATTAGTCCTTAACTGTCTAACATTTATTTACTAACTAACTACCAGATGATAGCAGTGTTTACCTGATTAGTCAAGTTAAGTATGAATTTCTAGTTAGAATTTACTAAAGAGTACTACTTAACTTGATCAATGTACTGTTGTATTTTTCACCCAGACTTATATTGACACATTGACATAAGCATCTGAAGTCCAAGTAAACTATCTACGCATCTCACGCCGTTCTATATTTATGAATACACAGTCAAGTTAGACCTAGTGTGTTTATGAGATACTCATTACCTAGATCTATAGGATCATACTTTCTATGGGTTTGATCTAGGCTAAGGCTAAAATAAATTTTAGAACACAAACGAAATAAGAAATTTTTAGAAAACATAAATAATTTTCCTAGAATTTAAAAATTATCTGAATAAATATCCTCCCCCTTAATCTAAGATTTTTCAGACACAAGCAATATCTTTAAACTTATTTACAAATAATTTTAATGAATTAATCATTTGATTTCAGTTTAATTATTTAGATTTAATTTAGTTTACTTTTAAATTATCTTTATTCATCTAACATCTTTATTCATCTCACCAGTCTAAATTTTCAAACAAAAGGATCCTATGGTTTTGTAAGATGAGTTAAATTAAATTTTAGAGTTTGATTTAACTTTGTGCTAGATTCAAGTTTAGCTTTGGGTTCAACAAATAGACATTCTTCGGATAAACTTCTGGGCTATGGTGAGTCACCTGGACATCATTAGAGTAACCATGTCTTCGAGGTTTTTCAAATAGTCCTATCTTCTGAACTTAATAGTAAAACTTTGATCTAACCATCTAGGATTGGTAAGGGGTAGCTTCAGTTAGTTCTGTTGGTTCCTCTGGAGGCCGACAAGAGGGGAGGGGTGAATTGTCTTGAAAAATAAATTCGACCTTTCTCGGATTTTCAACTAAATTAATAGCACTTGTAATTAAAACATAAAGAGACTAAAAGAAATAGACACAAAAGAATTACTTGGTTTGCAATTAAAGGATTGCTAATCCAAGGAAAGTGTAGCGCACTATCTGACGATCTCCTTCGGGCGGAGTAGTCTCTTTACAGCGTTGACAGCACAAACAAAAATGTAGAAATGAAAGAACTGGATTACAAGCGAGTTGCTTCAATTGTTGAAAAGCTTCTGGACCAAAGATATATTTATAGCCTTGGTCGGGGCGCCTCGAAGGGGTTCCGGGCACCCTGGGGGGGGGGGGGGGAATAAAACTTTATCCCCACCACAGCGGATTGCGCTTGACGTGATCTGGTCAAAATGTCAATTCTGGGCGCTCGGAATGGTTCCGGGTGCCCGGACCACTAAGTCATATCAGTCCGGGTCTTCCGCTCTGGCTCCGTTAGCTTAGGTGATCTCAATCATCCAGAATAGGGCTCACCCAAACCCAAGTTCCGGCCTTCTCGTCGAGCAGCCTTCCTTCTCAGTTTCTCGTTCCTCGAACGTCGCGTACGCTCTTCTCGTCCACCGGTGTACTCTTCCGCGGTCACCTCATCCCTCGGACGTACCGAGCCCGTCGACTCTCTCCCGTGCCATCCTTCTCGCTAGCCGCGTCTTCCGCTCGACTTATTGTGTTCCTAAGCTCCTTCACACTTAGACACAAGGGTTAAACAAAACAGGACCTAACTTAACTTGTTTGATCCCATCAAAACACCTTGGGTTCTAACAATCTCCTCCTTTTTGATGTGAACAATCCAAGTTAAGCTAGGGTAAAACAAACATAATGTAAAAACACATAATGTTGAAAAATAAGTGTAAGTAAGATTTTTCAATGAAAGAAAATTTAAATATACCTCCCCCTAGACTTAACATTTTTCTCCCCCTTTGATCACATAAAAAATGGGGTGCTTTTAACAAGTCTAAAGTAATTTCTAAAAAATTTTCATAAGTGTTGAAGAAAAATTTTTTTCTAAGTTTTCATAAACATGAATATTTTTGAAAAAAATGTTTAAAATATTTTTTAAAGCATTATTGGATTTCAACCTTAATGTTTTGTCAGAAAGTTAATTAAACATTTTATTTCAATATTTTGGCTTCCAGGTCATGGCGAGACACTATGCCTTCTTAGTTATTGGAGCAACAACCACTTCCTTAGACAAAGCCTTATAAAGAAATTCACTGTTTAATTTTCTCGCTGAAAAGCACTAAATTTAATTAACAGTTCAAGTTAAACATGACTTTGGAACCCAATATAGATTCCATCCTACATAGTTAATCAGGTATTTTCTAGGTACATAAACTTTTGATATTTTTCTAATCTAACTTTTATGAAACCTATAGTACCAGTTTAATCCCTTATAACTTCTAAAAGCAGAAAAATTTGAACAGGTAGAGTTTTTCAATTTTTCTATTTCTTTTTTTAATTTTTCATTTTTAAGTTTAATTTTATCAAAATCTTCTATCAGACATGATTTTGCTAAAGTTCTTTTTATTTCTAAGTTTTCATTTTTTAGTTTAGTATTTTTCACTTTTTAATTTATACATAGACTTTGTCATAGCCTTGATACCGGAATAAAGATGACCAGGAGGTAAGAGACATACCTCATTTACCATATCAGACTTGAAGCCTGACTCTCCCACTGCTTCACTGCATTCATCTGAGATCGCTCCCCCTTCATCGATGCTGGGTTCCGATGTACTTTGTCCTTCATAGCTCTCCATCAGTGCTAGTCCGGCATATTCTTATACTTCAGACTCAGATGATGAAGTGTCGTCCCAAGTAGCTTTTAGATTCTTATGCTTCTTGGGTATCTTCACTTTGTCCTTCTTGAGTTCTGGGCAGTCCTCTTTTAAGTGTCCTTCTTTTTGACACTGGTAGCAACGAACCCTTCTTCTATTTCTTGGATTCTTCTTATTATGCATTTCTTTAAATTTGTTAGATCGAAAGAATTTTTTTAAAATTCCTACCATATACGCTTCTTGATCTTCTTTTGAGTCTGACTCGGGTTCATCCTTCTTGGTTGCATTTAGCGCCATTATCTGACTTGATTCCTTTGTTGTCCATGCACATCTGGTTTCATGTAATTCAAGAGTAGAAAATAACTCCTCTACGGTACTTACCTCCAAGTCTTTTGAAATGTAGTAGGCGTCAATGATTGACGTCCATTCTGGAATTCTGGGAAACGCGTTGAGTGCGTAGCGTATGGTGTCCCGGTTGATTACCATTTCACCGAGATTCTCAAGTCCGATAATTAACTCTTTTACCTTTGCATGTAGATCAACTACTTTCTCACCTCTTTCCAGACAAATATTTGTCAGCTTGTTCCGAAGTATATCCCTTCTAGCGAGCTTGGCTTCGGACGTGCCTTCGTGAAGCTCTAGGAATTTTTCCCAGAGTTCTTTGGCCGACGAGTAGCTTCCAATGCGGTTGACTTCTTGAGGCGGCAGCACGCTCAGCAAGTGATACTCCGCTTGGTTATTCGCTACGGAATCATTCTGCTCCTTCTTCGTCCAAAGACTCTCTTCTTTTTCCTCTCCATTTTGATTCATCGGAGCTACAAAACTGTACTTTATTATTAAACAAATTTTGAAATCGGTTTTTAGAAATACCTCCATACGACGCTTCTAGTGTGTGAAGTCCCCCTAAATTTTGGTGGAACGATGCTTGGTTCGGCCATTGGTTTATTTGTTTCGGTCGGTGGTTAGTCCTTCTGAAGCATCCTCGCTTTGATACGACTTGTTGGTCCCTCTAGAGGCCGACAAGAGAGGAGGGGTGAATTGCCCTGAAAAATAAATTCGACCTTTCTCGAATTTTCAACTAAATTAATAGCATTTGTAATTAAAACATAAAGAGACTAAAAGAAACAAACACAAAAGAATTACTTGGTTTGCAATCAGAGGATTGCTAATCTAAGGAAAGTGTAGCGCACTATCTGATGATCTCCTTCAGGCGGAGTAGCCTCTTTACAGCGTTAACAACACAAACAAAAATATAGAAATGAAAGAACTGGATTACAAGCGAGTTGCTTCAATTGTTGAAAAGCTTCTGGACCAAGGTTATATTTATAGCCTTGGTCGGGGTGCCCTGGGGGGATAAAACTTTATCTCCACTGTAACGGATCGCGCTTGACGCGATCTGGTCAAAATGTCAATTCTGGGCGCCCGGACGGTCTAGGCACCCGGACGGTCCAGGTGCTCGGAATGGTTCCGGGCGCTTAGACCACTAAGTCAACCCATTTGACTTTTTTCTGGTTCAGTTCTTCTGCTCCGGTTCAGCTCGTCTCGGTTCGGGTCTTTCGCTCCGGCTCCGCTAGCTTGGTTGATCTCGGCCATCCGGAATAGGGCTCACCCGAACCCAAGTTCCGACCTTCTCCTCGAGCAGCCTTCCTTCCCAGTTTCTCGTCCCTCAAACGTCGCGTACGTTCTTGTCATCCACCGGTGTACTCTTCCGCGGTCACCTCGTCCCTCGGACGCACTGAGCCCGTCGGCTCTCTCCCGTGCCATCATTCTCGCTAGCCGCGTCTTCCACTCGACTTCTTATGTTCCTAAGCTCCTGTACACTTAGACACAAGGGTTAAACAAAACAGAACCTAACTTAATTTGTTTGATCACATCAAAACACCTTGGGGTTCCAACAAGTTTCACTAAGCCAAATGTACCAGGTCGAAGCCATATTTTCCTAGACATGTATAGACAGAGCATCTCTAACCTACTATCATCCAAAACTTTTCTGGTGTCATTTTATTAATTTAAACTTTTATCCCTTTTTGATCTAATCTTAATTACCCTACCGGGTAACCTATTGTTTTGAGGTGCCAACTAATTTGGAGCCTCCCCTAAATTATTGAACTTTCAGTTTTAGGTTTTAAGTTTATGCCGATTACTTTTATAATTATAATGGACTTGATGATAATTTGAGTTTGAGTTGGTTTAGTAGTTATTTGATTTTTTTTATTTGGATTTGGTTTAGTTGATTTTGTTTTACGTTTTAGATTTTGGTTTGGGTTAGGTTTAGATGGATTTATGTAATGAATTTCGTGTTTGGGCACATAGAAATGATTGACTCCTACTTGCGTGGTTAGGCATGCTTTTGGAACCCAAGCTTTAATTAGATTTTTGTTTTGGCTTATGAGTGATATAAATATTTTATTTGTTGAGTTGGACTTGTATCTGAGCCCGAACTTATTGTATACACCTGTTTGAGTTTTAAGAATTAAATCTAAATTTTTCAATCTAGTAGTGAAAATTTCTAATCACCCTTTAAGTTTATTATTTTCACTTTTTAAATTTTTGTTTTTCTCCTCAAGTATTACATCTTGATTTGGATCTTTATTTTTAGTTTCTTCTTTGAGGCATTGATTTTCCTCAAGAAGTGATTCATTTTGTTTTTCATATTTAATTAATTTTTTGTTTAAACATGTAATTATTCTAAAAAATTTGGAGGTTAAGATGGAGGATACCTCGTTCGTACCTTCAGAAATGAGTGTGGAATCATGGCTTGATTCGTCCTCGGACTCACTTTCTAATTCCGGTTCCGTTGCCGTTAATGCGAGGTAATTGTGATGCTTCTGATCTTCAACATCCGATTCTTCTAAGGATGACTCGTCCCACATCGCCTTGAGTGTCTTTTTCTTTCTGATTGGTTTGGATTTGTCGTCTTTCATCTTCGGACACTCATTCTTGTAGTGCCCTTTCTTGTTGCACCCATAACATGTGATCTTTGCCTTCGAGTCACTTGCTTTGATCACCTTTTGTAAGTCCTTCTTCGTGAAGTTGTTCTTCCTTCTTGTGAATATTTTTCTGACCATGTTCATGAGTTGTTCTTCTTCATCTTCCGAGTCAGATTCAGATTCTGGCTCTGGTTTGTGCTTGTGTTTAGCTTCTTTTGAGGGGCATGCAAAAAGAGCAATACCTTTCTTGACCTGCTTTGAGTTAGTCTGTTCATGAAGTTCAAGTTCACAAAACAACTCATCTAGTTTTAATTTAGACATTCATCAAAATTTTGTAGGCATCCATGATGGATGCCCATAGTGCATTTCAAGGAAATGTGTTTAGTGCGTACCTTATAAGATCGCGGTTCTCCATCTGGTGGCCAATTGTGTGAAGTCCGTTAAGGATATCCTTTATCCTCACATGTAGTTAACTCACAAATTTTCCTTCCTATATTTTTATGTTAAATAGTTTATTTAAAAATAAATCCCTATTTGTTACCTTTGCGTCGTTGGTTCCCTCGTATAGTTCTATGAGTTTGTCCCATATCTCCTTCGCATTTTCATATAGGCCGATGCGGTTCAGTTCTTCCTTCGTTAGCCCGCACTAGATTGTGTTGAGAGCTTTGAAGTCAATCTGAGCCTTCTTCTTCATTTCCAGATTCCAATTTTCTGGGTCAATTGGAATTTCGACATTATCGACAGGCGCCTTGTATCCTTTGGTGACGTTGAATCATTGGTCAAAGTCAGTCTTCAGGTACACTTCCATCCATTTCTTCCAATATGGAAAGGCATCACCGTTAAAGAGGGGAGGATGTACGCTAGAGTATCTCTCGTTTTAGGCCATGAACCTTGCACACAAAAGAGGAAAAGGCAAAAAAATCCCAAGACTAGGTCTTGGATTAGTAGTGTGGGAGAAGAAGAAAAAAATATTAAGACTCGATTGGTGTTTCACCAATTCAGAGTCATTTGAAAAAAAAAAATTGTCCAAAAGGTAATTGTACTAGTCTGGACTATATCGAAGATCTCAAAATCTAAAAGAGAGAAAAAAAAATCACCTCTTGCTTGATTGGTGGTTGCACCAATTCAGAGCGGTACCTGCTCTGATATCACTTGCAGGATCGGAAAGAACAATAGGGGGGGGGGGGAATAGCGATCATCGAAAATCGAGAGCGAATTAAATTGAAGTTCGCAGCGGAAGAAAAATAAACCAATGCTAACAAACCGAGCTTTACTTGGTTCGGAGCCTTCAACGACTCCTACTCCAAGACCCACACTCGTCGAGTACTTTCGTTGGGTAATACACTAACAGTTCGCAAAAAGGTTAGAGGAGTTAAGTACAAGAACCGGAAATAAAAGTTACCAACAACAACAAAATGGGAAAGTCTTGGTCGCCGATTGTCGGAGGAGCTTCACAGCATCGCAGGAACATTTTCGGAGCACTGAGCAAGAGAGAGACTTGTCGTAGTTGTTGTTCTAAAGCTCTGGGTTGAAGTCCTTTAAATAGGTCCATTTCGGGCGCCTAGAATCCCTCTGGGCGCTTGGAACCCCTCCAGGTGCCTAGACTACGTGGCTCGGCTAATCGACACGCTCTACGTCAGCTTGTGAATATTTTTTCGGGTTCGGGAGCCTGGACTAAGTTCGGGCGCTCGGATCACTTGGGTACCTGCGACCCACCTAGGACAGCCTGCTCCAGGCGCCCGAATCCCTTTCGAGCGTCCGGAGTCCTTTTCTTCAACAACCTTCTCCTTGTAAGAAAGGTTAGTCCGAGAAATAAAAATTATATCTACCTTGTAAAACAGAGTTAGCACAACATATCAGATAGGGTAGTAATTCAATCCTATCTCCTCGAGATCAAGATCTAGTCAAGATCTCAACTTAGGCTTTCCAAATGGACCTAAGTTGGATGGACGCCTACATTCCCCTCAACAGAGAACGCATCCTCATTGGATCTCTCATTCAGTTGCTTACTTTCACTTACCAACTGCATTCACTTGACTTGCCTTTGACCCGCCAAGTCTTTCCACCAGTTGTCAGGTCTGTTAACCCAACTGGACTTCGGCCAGTTGTCAGGTCCCGTGGACCCAATCAGACTTCTTGCCAGATATCAAGCCCCGCGGACCTATTTGGACTTCCCACCAGCTATCGGGCCCGCAAACCAAGCTGTATTTCAGCGTGGTGTCAGGTCTCTCAGACCAATTAACTCCTGTACACTTGGTAGAAAAGATTAAACAAACATCACATCTAACTTTAACCTATCTGTCATACATCAAAGTCAGATTATTAATGCAACCTGCACCAACAGGCTCAAGAAGTATGCATCCATTGATTTCCCAATCTTGTCGAGCTAAAGCTGCAGTCGTCTGATTGGAGTACTAACCAAATTGTATTTATTCTTCAAGACACAATCTCGCCTAGCCAAACTTGCGGTCGGCTAATCAGAGTTAGACTCAATTTCTTGATCAATTGTAACACATATAATGTAATCCTTTTAACTTATCTATTTTGACCTTCACTTAGATCTCATTAAGTTAGACTCAAGTCTTGCTTTTGGCTAAGTGGGATTGAGCTTCTATTTGAAGCTTTTCATTTGTCCTCTTTATGGATAGTTTAAACTCATCATTCTTAATTTTGTAATTCTAGCCTAATGACCCCCCACAAAGCCTTAGACATCATTGTCACACTATACTCATTGTATAATTTTGTCTTCCAATCCTTTAAAGCATGGTTCTCGTATAGAAAAAATTTATTCTTCCTTATGAATAACTCTCCCATCACTTAATGTTCACCTTCAAATGCGCTATGGACATCTTTTGATAGTAATCTTACATGATATATTTTCTTCAAGCAATATAGCATATTTTATTATCATCTCTTGAAAACGGTTATTGGAGAATTTCTCTAATTTCTCTCCAATAGGAGTGGGACCCATGGTCGCCATAACTATGCAATATCGTCTTAACATTGTTGGACTTTTATGGAATGGATTGGCTATGTTGATTGAACAATTAGGCTTGATCAATTAACTCGACAATGAGTCATCGACTCGAATCAGTTGAGCTAGATATGACAATGTAAACCTTGTCCTGTTTATACTCTTGATATACCATTTCAGATATCGAGGCACCCATTCGGGTAATAGGTGTACCCTTCTTGGTATCATCATTATCGACTTAATTTTGTCAGTTGTCAAATTATCATTTTGGATATTGACACACCCCTTTGGATAAACTTATCCATACGGATAAGAATATTAAGGTTGAGGTGAAGGCTAGGTTTTATTTCCTTAAGACGATATTGCTTGGCTTGGTGTGTATAGTTTATTAACAATCGTCTCTCAAGCTAAGATACAATGACCAATGTATCGAAATAGGAGCACTCTAAATTTTAAGCTCTAGTAAACTTTTGAAACCTTAGAACTCTTAAGAGAGAAGAGACGAGAGAGGAGAGAGCTCAAAATGAGATTTCACAATTTGAGAATGGAATCATTTGAATTAAATGAGTAGGGTTTTTTTATAGGAATGAAAAATTATTCCAAAGTGTATAAAGGATTTCTTCTAAGGGATAAAAAGATATGAGGGTGTTTTTCACTTAACATATTATCAAATTAATTAATCAATATATATTAATTAATTAAATTAATATTATAATTATAATTAATCTATTGTAAATATTAATTAATTAATTAGTTAATATTTTAACTACTTAATCATTTGAATTAATTAATCTTTATCAATTAATCAATTCATTAATTGATAATCAATTGATTAATTTTGCAACTACACCCCCTCAATAATTTCATACAAATAAATATTCATGCATACTTAAATTAATATTCATATAATCTCATTCATGAGTCAGCTCGAATTAAAAGTTTCATTCAATCGTATCACATCAATAATTTTTTATTCATTCGATTCATTTAAGAAACAACCACTTCCGCCTCCTTTCTCCATCAATAATATTATTCTCACCATAAATCAAAATCAGACAAATGCATGGAGCTCGTCGATAGCCTGTAAGCATATCTTCCCGTTGTCCTTTGTGTAGTTTCTGTCATGAACTGAACCCAACCAGCCGAAGAAAATTGTTTGTAAATGTACAACAAAGGCTCATCTAATTAAAAAAAAAAATACGTGTTAATTATTTGTTGCAAATCAACAACACTTATTAGTATTTTAAAATAAAATGTTTTTTATATAATATTTTTAGTGAGTTAAATTAAAAAGAAAAATAATTATACCCTTTTTAATATTTATCCAATTTTATTTATTTTATTAACCTTTGCTTAAATTGTCCGTTTCTTCAGGCTCGAGTTCTATCTTTCCGCGCCACCGGTAAGCTAAGCTAAGCGAAAGCTTAAAATCCTAAAAGCTCGATCGTCGCTGATCCTCTCTCATGGCCCAATCCCTCACCTCTCCCACCTCCATCGTCGTAGGCGAGAACAAAGCCAACGGCAAAGAGTCCGCTGATGCTCAGAAAAAGTTTCACGATGGGGAAAGTTCCGTATCTAAAATCTTCGATGCCTGGCCTGCAGTCCTCGAAGAGCTTACTGATCTTAAAATAAAGACAGCCGTGGCAGACACAAAGTTAACGGAACTTTATGAGCGTATTAGAAGCCTAAAGGAACAAAACAGCCGGTTGCAGTATCTAGAAGATTGGCCCTCGGTGGCTGCTTTGTTGTTTGGGACTTTAGTTGGTCTTCTCGTTGGCAAGCTGAGACAAAGTTAGATGGATGATTCTCGCTCGCCTGTTAGATCTAGCGTTCAGAAGGCTGCATTATTATAAAAGGATATATGAATCATGAATAAGCGTTCTAAGTTAGAATGAGTAGGTTTTTGGCTGAGAATGTAAAATTGATATTAGAGCCAAATTTTTAATTCCATGTTTAATAATTTTCTATCTAATCTTCATTAATGTCATCATTTTTGATATTCGGGTATTCAACTATAAGTTAATTTCTTTTAAATGATTTAGAATAGATTGTGAAATACATTTGAGATGAAGTTAATCATCTCAAATTAAATGAGAAAGAGATCTTTTAACGACGTTGATAGGTAGGATGGAGTATCACACACATGATTGATGTGACATGCTTTATCTGTCTAAGGGCATCTCCAATTAGGATATTAAGAGGAGATATCTTTTTAAATATCTCTCTCTTAAATATTCCTCATTACGGAGGATATTTGAGATGTGAATAAAAATTCTCGGGTATAATTTTACGTTCGATGATTTCATTTTAAGTGGCATGCAAGTGGGTCCCACAAGGGGTAATGATTACTTTATTGAGATATTTTATTATATAATTTGATATACTTGAGAGTAAGTTATTTGTTAGGTGAGATCCATAAACATTTGGTTGAGGGGACAGGGGATATTTGATTGTAAGATTTGAGATGTTTGAGGAGTGAGATATTTGATTGATGATGTGAACGTGGAGACCCCAAATATTTGAGAGAAATATTTAGTGTTAGTGTGGATACTTAAGTCACGACATATATAAGAGCATATAATACCCCTTAATATTAAACATTTATTGTGGAAAGGTGTGATAACACCCCTCACTTTGAAAGCGTTCAAATAATTGAACTTGTTCAATTGCAACAAGGGTTGGCCCACCCGACGTGTATTTTTTAAAAATTTTATTTATTAAAAAATTAAAATTTTAAAATTAATAATTGAATAAAATGGTTAGTTTTTTAACGGCTATTTTTAATTCGAAATTCCATGTATAAATATCTACCAATGTATATACATATTTTCATTCCAGCTCACTGTACTTTCTAATTCTACTATCTAAATATTCTCTTCATCTATTTTTCTAAGTTGCTACAATCTTATTTTCTATCCGAAATGGATGAAATAATAGGGGTTTTTTTTACAAATTTCTTGAATTTTACAAACAACTCGCAAGAATATTCATCTTCTTAAAATTCACAAATTCTACCAAATTATCAATACCCATATCCATTTTCAAATATGTCGTTTCCTCCATAAACCAAGCTGGATTTTCATCTGGTGTTAGATCCCTCAAACCAGTTAACTCCTGTACACTTGGTAAAAAATGTTAGACAAACATCACATCTAACTTTAACCTATCTGTCATACATCAAAGCCAGATTATTAATACAACCTGCACCAACAGGCTCAAGAAGTATGCATCCATTGATTTCCTAATCTTATCGAGCTAATGCTGCAGTCGTCTGATTGGAGGACTAACCAAAATTGTCGGCTAATCGGAGTTAGACTCAATTGCTTGATCAATTGCAACACATATAATACAATTCTTTTAACTTGTCTATTTTGACTTTCACTTAGGTCTCATTAAGTTAGATTCAAGTATTACTTTTCTGGGATTGAGCTTCTATTTGAATCTTTTCATTTGTCCTTTTATGGATAATTTAAACTCATCATTCCCCCAACACACACACAAAGCCTTAGACATCATTGTCACACTATACTCATTGTATAGTTTTGTTTTCCAATCCTTTAAAGCATGGTTCTCGTATAAAAAAAATATTCTTCCTTATGAATAACTCTCCCATCACTTAATGTTCACCTTCAAATGCGCTATGGATATCTTTTGATAGTAATCTTACATGATATATTTTCTCCAAGGAATATAGCGTATTTTATTATCATCTCTTGAAAATGATATCGTCTTAACATTGTTGGAATTTCTCTCTAATAGGAGTGTGACCCATGGTTGCCATAACTATGCAATATCGTCTTAACATTGTTGGAATTTTATGGAATGGATTGTCCGTGTTGATTGAACAATTAGGCCTGGTCAATTAACTCGACAACGAGTCATCAGCTTGAATTAGTTGAGCTAGATATGACAACGTAAACCTTCTCCTGTTTATACTCTTGATACACCATTTCAAATATTGAGGCACCTATTCAGGTAATAGGCGTATCCTTCTTGGTATCATCATTACCGACTAAATTTTGTCAGTTGTCGAGTTATCATTTTGGATATTGACACACCCCTTTGAATAAACTTATTCATACGGATAAGAATATTAAAGTTGAGGTGAAGGCTAGGTTTTATTTCCTTAAGACAATATTGCTTGGCTTGGTGCTTATAGTTTATTAACAATCGTATCTCAAGATACAATGACCAATGTATTGAAATAGGAATACTCTAAATTTTAAGCCCTAGTAAACTTTTGAAACCTTAGAACTCTTAAGAGAGAAGAGATGAGAAAGGAGAGAGCTCAAAATGAGATTTCACAATTTGAGAATTGAATGATTTAAATTAAATGAGTAGGTTTTTTTTATAGGAATGAAAGATTATTCCAAAGTGTATAAATTAAAGGATTTCTTGTAAGAGATAAAAAGAGATGGAGGGTGCTTTCCACTTAAAATATTATAAAATTTAATTAATCAATATATATTAGTTAATTAAATTAATATTATAATTAAGATTAATTTATTATATATATTAATTAATCAATTAGTTAATATTTTAACTACTTAATCATTTGAATTAATTAATCTTTATCAATTAATAAATCCATTAATTGATAATGGATTGATTAACTTTGTAACTACACCCCTCAATAATTTCATACGGATTAATATTCATACATACTCCAATTAATATTCATGTAATCTCATTCATGAACCAACTCATACGAATTAAAATTTTCATCCGATTATACCAAATCAATCCTTCATTATATATTATTTTTTTATTTATTTGACAAACAACCACTTCCATCTCCTTTCTCCATCAATAATACTATTCTCTCCATAAATCAAAATCAGACAAATGCATGGAGCTCGTCGATAACCTGTAAGCATATCTTCCCGTTGCCCTTTGTGTCGTTTCTGTCATTAACTGAACCCAACCAACCGAAGAAAATTGTTTGTAAATGTACAACAAAGGCTCATCTAATTAAAAAAAAATACGTGTTAATTATTTGTTGCAAATCAACAACACTTATTAGTATTTTAAAATAAAATGTTTTTTATATAATATTTTTAGTGAGTTAAATTAAAAAGAAAAATAATTATACCCTTTTTAATATTTATCCAATTTTATTTATTTTAATAACCTTTGCTTAAACTGTCCGTTTCTTCAGGCGCGAGTTCTATTTTTCCGCGCCACCGCTAAGCTAAGCTGAGCGAAACCTTAAAATCCTAAAAGCTCGATCGTCGCTGATCCTCTCTCATGGCCCAATCCCTCACCTCCCCCACCTCCATCGTCGTAGGCGAGAACAAATCCAACGGCAAAGAGTCCGCTGATGCTCAGAAAAAGTTCCACGATGGGGAAATTCCCCTATCTAAAATCTTGGATGCCTTCCCTGCAGTACTCCAAGAGATTACTGATCTTAAAATAAAGACAGCCGTGGCAGACACAAAGTTAACGGAACTTTATGAGCGTATTAGAAGCCTAAAGGAACAAAACAGCCGGTTGCAGTATCTAGAAGATTGGTCCTTGGTGGGTGCTTTGTTGTTTGGGACTTTAGTTGGCCTTCTCGTTGGCAAGCAGAGATAAAGTTAGATGGAAGATTCTCGCTCACCTGTTAGATCTAGCGTTCAGAAGGCTGCATTATTATAAAAGGATAAGAATCATGAATAAGCGTTCTAAGTTAGAATGAGTAGGTTTTTGGCTGAGAATGTAAAATTGATATTAGAGTCAAATTTTTAATTCCATGTTTAATAATTTTCTATCTATCTTCATTATTGTCATCATTTTTGATATTCGGATATTCAACTATAAGTTAATTTCTTTTAAATGATTTAGAATAGATTGTGAAATACATTTGAGATGAAGTTAATGGCAATTTATCAAAATGCGTAGCTTGTATATTGTATTTACCAAAAGGCGTATAGTAGTTCTCTATTTATCAAAGGGCGCAATCAATTCATGTGGAATTCCAATTTTAACCCTCCCGCCAACCTCCCCTCCTTCGTTGTGATTTTCCAGACATCCGAACCACAATTTGAATTAGTTAGATTTAAAAATAATACTGCGATCATTTTTCTCCCTCCGTCTCCTTGGTGGTCTTCGTAAGTCTCTGATTGTAGCTCTAATATTGTGGTGAAATCATTCCCCTAGTGAAACCCTACGTAATGTCTTCATACCTTGATCAAGCGACATCTAGCATTTAGACCTTCCGAAGCAACGTTTGCGAGGATCAGGTGTAGGCTTTTAGGGTTTCCGTTAGTAATATTCTTTCATAATGGCGCAAAGAAGGGGATCAGGTGTATCGTCCGCTCCACTTCAGTTATTTGTAAATGTATCATCTTTCAATATTTAAATCTAAACCAAATCCTAAACCCTAAATCCTAAACTCTAAACCCTAAATCTAAAACTCTGTGATTTTGAAAAGCTTAAAGAGTATGATTTAAAAAATTTTAAAATTTTAAAATTTAGGGTTCAGTGGATGTTGGACAGAAACTGCATTGGAACAGTGTTTTAGGTCACTTAAAATTTTTTTTCAAGCATCAACAAAGAAAGGAATGCATCATGGATCTGTGATTTTACATGATCGACACATAGCAGTAATCAAACAGTCACCCTTCAGCATATTTTTGGACATACAAGATATGCAGCATATCCATGGTATTTTGGCCAATATATTTCTAAATTGGGATTCAAGTACTCAAACCTTCAGATTCTAAGGTACAATGTAATCTTCTTACGAAGTAGTTGTATTTTAAAATCAAATATTTTGCAAAGGTGAATATTTTAGTCAGCTATTAGCTCTGATAGTGGATTCTTATTGCAAACCAGGGGTTTTATGCCTGAAACAATATCGTATCAGGCCTAACGTGGGCCTGATACGATATCGTATCAGGCCCACAGTGTGGCGAATACTTATGTATATGTTTGTAGATGTCAACTAATCATTTAACTTGGGCAGACGTTCCGGTTACCTTCACAAGAAGAGACATTTCATTGCTGCTTGGTATTGCAGACCGAGGAGCTTCAATTCCGATCAATTCAAATAAAGCATGCGGTGACCTCTTTCTAACATACTTCTCAAACAAAAGAGAAGCTACTAGATCAAGAATTGAGGAGTTGCTTAAATTTTATGGCAATCGTGTTGAAGGAGAAGATGATGTTGTATTATTTTGCAAATGATATATTTTGTATATATTTATTTATGTCTTATTTTCTTCTAGTACATATAAGGTCCCGTTATGTCTCATAGCTATAGTAGATGATTTTGAGAATCTTGCTAGATTCAACCGGGTTGAAGCTATCCATGAATTTATATCTCCACAATTACCTAAGATTGGGGACATATTTTATTCAACTCGGACAACACATCCTAACACCAACCTCCCTTACGTAAAGAGTTTTGCTGGTCTTTTGGCAGTAAGTTTAAAAATGATGCTAAATTTAACAATAATTTGCGGACATGTATGAATAGTTAACACTTGTGATGGTGAATCAGGCATGGTTTTGGAGCATGTTCCAATCCAAAAATCATACAAAATAGAAGGAGCAAGAATAAATAAGTGGAGGAATAGTCCTTCACATATTAGTAAGGTGAAGGATTTGTTGGATCGAGTCTCATCTGAAGAGGTATATTTTTTTTTACTGTGACTTAAGTTTGGTTAAAAGAAATTTTTTAAACATGTGTTTTAATATTTTGACAGGCTCTGATTGACCTAATCCTTACCCAATATGAGAATTCATTGGTTGAGAACCTTGTTGGCATTGATGACATTACACGTGCAATGGTGACATCATAGTTTGAAGTAAAGGAAGAAGGAAGATAAAGTAATAAGGGATGTTGTAATTGCATTATTCAAGCAAATAGAATTAAGGAGATAACAATGGAGAACATGCATTTGAATGATAGGGTGAAAGACTTACTTAAAATATTAGAAAATAAATGCATGCAATCTCAATATAGCGAGTCTGTAGACGATCCTCGATGTGAACCAGTAGCTTTTGCAACTAGAAGTAGGAGAGGACGTGACAGAAGTCGTTATGATTACAAGGATACTTCAATTGATAGTCCACTATGGCACCAAATTTTATCTAAGAAGCAGCGGAGAAATATACAAATATATGAGCCTGCGGAAAACGTTTCAAGACAAGGAAAGGGGGAAAAAGTTTAAAGAAACATGATGTCCTGGAGAAGGGGAAAGGAAAAATTAATGTGGATGATATGGAAGAAGAAAGAGAGATTGTAGAATTGAAGGAAGATGAATCTGAAGAAGAGGCTGAGAATGATGCAGATAGGATTGCCTCACATAACCAAATGAGGAAATAAGCCATTGATGTAAGTAGATATTTGCAAAATTTATAGTTATTAGTTTGATTTAATTCACTATTTAAAATTCTTTTATGTTGATAGACATAGTTTGTGAAGAAGCAATTTAAGACTTCGAAGAAAAAAAATAAGATCAAGATGTGGAGTATTTGTTAAAAGTGTTGGAGAAACTAAAGTATGTGAATTACATAGTTGATTTAATTAATTTATAAGTCAAGACAATTATATGCTTTTCTAATTTAGATGATTATATGATTCTCTATTTAAATTCTATGAATTATAATCATTGCTATACTTTGTAGGTTTATAAAAGAATTCGTTTGGGAGGAGCCACCCTTTGCTTTAAATGTGTATTCCCTCTTTTCTGGTGTGAATGGAGAGATGTTGACAAATGGGGAGGTAATTGACACGTATTGTAAGATTCTATTTAGGGGGGCATCCTCGTCTGGTAGGACATACAACAAGTCTATTTATTGTTCAACCTTCTTCACAGTAAGGAATTTATTTGAGAATAGTTAATATTTGAATACAATTTATTATAGTTAAGTATGTATGAATTTGCTTGTTTGTAGTCATTAATAAAATTCTCAAGCAAGGTTGCCTTCCAACAACTGATAAAGACAGATACAGATGATGAACAAGTTAGGTATATTTTTATACCATTATGCAGTGATAATGCACACTTCCACTTGTTGCTGGTCGACACCTATGCACACTTACAATTCTCTAGCAAGTGGAAGAAAATACAACTATGAATTTGATGCAGCGGTGAGCATCTAATATTTATGTGTATGTTTGTATTATAGTTTAAATGCTAGTTAATGTCAAATTTAAATTTCCTCCTCAATCTCACAGGTATCAGATTTAAAACTCTATAGTTGTGAGCATCTTGCTGCTATTTATCCAAAATTTGAAAGGCATCATCCTTTCGATCAATGTATGTCTCGTACAATAGAATGTCCACAACAAGAAGCTAGGTAAGTCGAGAAAATAGTTTGACAGAAAAAATTCATTTAAAATATTGAACATTAAAATAGTGATGTTATTTACAGCCTTGACTGTGGCTTCTTTGTGATGCAATACATTCGATGTCTTCTGTAGGACATGAAGATGGACTTTAAGCAATGAGACATGAAAAAAATTAGAATTGATGTAATTGTATCAATTTTAAGGGATAAGTTGTGTAAAACATTGGATTAAATAGCCATAGTGTTGTAAGCCAAAAAGTTGGTAGGCAATGTAAAGGTACTATTTACAACCATGTTTGTGGTTTTATATTTGTGTATGTAGTCTATTTGGATTAATACAGTTGTATGTATGATATGAGAAGGGTATACTAAATTGTCACAAGAATAATAATACTATTGCATAGTGATTAGTGAACTAAAAATAATAATATCCAAATTGTCATGCCGGTGCTTATCAGTTAAAAGAGACATAATTTATATAAATCATTATATTGCACATCATATCTATCTTCTGAAAACTAAAAAATTATTTGTTATCCTGTTAACTCCAAGCTTCACATGTTCTGTGCCAAATGGCACAGAGCAAGAACTTCTTAGCTAGGGGGTATAAATAAGGTTTGACACCATATATAGCTCCTCACAACTCAGACCTTCCCAGGGAACGTGGTTCCAGGTAAATCCAAGTAGGGGAGGGTCATCAGTGGGTTTTAGTCAAAACCCACTGATGGACCTACTCCATCGGTGGTAGCAAATCCTGAGTTACAGCTCTGTATGCGTGGTAGCAAGTATTGAAAAAAAAATCAGCCTCTGTTGGGCCTGATATGAGACCATATCAGGCCCAATGTGGGCCTGATATGAGAGCATATCAGGCACAATGTGAGCCAGATATGAGAGTATATCAGGCACAATGTGAGCCTGATATGAGAGCATATTAGGTCCAACGTGGGCCTGATAGGTTTCGTTTCAGAAAACATGATTCAATCTCCACTTCTATAAACTCAAAACGTGCTACTATATGGTTTAAGTCTACAGCATTTCACTTAAAAAATTAAAAACATGATTCACCATAATGTTAACCATATCAGTTGTGAATATTCAGAAACATAATAGGTTTATTATATCTCTGCATTTCAATTCAATAGGAAGGGGTTTCTAATTTCAAAGTCATGTAAATAAATTTTGAAATATAAATGAGTTAAAACTTGGACAAAGGGATTGTAGTGATCCTTGGAAAAGGTAATTGGACATCGGTTCTCGTTCATTGAAAAAGAAAAGAGGTGCACCGTTGTGTGCCAAATGGCACGGAGCAAGAACTTTTTAGCCAGGGGGTATAAATAAGGTTTGACACCATATATAGCTCCTACCAACTCAAACCTTCCCAAGAAACATGATTCCAGGTAAATCTAAGTAGGGGAGAGTCATCAGTGGGTTTTGGTCAAAACCCACTGATGGATCTACACACCTCTGATTGGACCCATTTCAGTTCGAGTGGGATACTGGAATTTCAAGGACTCCATCGGTGGTAGCAAATCCTGAGTTACAGCTCTGTATGCGTGGTAGCAAGTATTGAAAAAAATAACCTCTGTTGGGTCTGATATGAGACCATATTAGGCCCAACGTGGGCATGATACGATAGCATATCAAGCCCAATGTGGGCCTGATATGAGAGCATATCAGGCCCAACGTGGGCCTGATAGGTTTCGTTTCAAAAAACATGATTCAATCTTCCCCTTCTATAAACTCAAAACATGCTACCATATGGTTTAAGTCTACAACATTTCACTTACAAAATTGAAAACATGATTCACCATAATGTTAACCATATTAGTTATGAATATTCAGAAACATAATAGGTTTATTATATCTCTGCATTTCAATTCAATAGGAAGGGGTTTGTAATTTCAAAGTCATGTAAATAGGTTTTGAAATATAAATGAGTTAAAACTCGGACAAAGGGATTGTAGTGATCCTTGGAAAAGGTAATTGGACAGCGGTTCTCATTCATTGAAAAAGAAAAGAGGTGCACCGTTGCGTGCCAAATGGCACGGAGCAAGAACTTCTTAGTTAGGGGGGGTATAAATAAGGTTTGACACCATATATAGCTCCTCCCAACTCAGACCTTCCCAGGGAACGTGGTTCCAGGTAAATCGAAGTAGGGGAGGGCTATCAGTGGGTTTTGGTCAAAACCTACTAATGGACCTACACACCTCTGATTGGACCCATTTCAGTTTGAGTGGGATCCTCGAATTGCAAGGACTCCATCGGTGGTAGCAAATCCTGAGTTACAGCTTTATATACGTGGTAGCAAGTATTGAAAAAAAAAATAGCCTCTGTTGGGCCTGATATGAGACCATATCAGGCCCAACGTGGGTCTTATTCTCTACTAAGTATTAGTCTTAAAAATAAAATGGTAGTTGTTGGTTCTCCTAAATTCAGATAAGATATGAGTACTAATATATATATATATATATAGGGGTGTTATGAAGGTTCGCCAAAAAATTCTATCTCTGTTGGGCCTGATATTAAAGACTAATATTAAAAATTAATAATAATTAATCATACAAATAAATATGGGATATCAGGCCCACGTTTCAATCATAGCAAAAGTGCACACTCTCCTGCTTCGGCTGTCATCTTCTTCTCGAAGGCATTTTACGTAGCTCTGTTCGAGGCGTGACTCTATCATCACCTGCATGCTAGAATCAGGTTTGTACGTAGCTCCATTGCTCATTTAGTGGTTCTTTCTATAACGGTTGTGCCTAGGGTTTGTGTTAATTTTATGGGCATCTTAGAATAACAGTATAGTCATTATTACGGAATCTAAGAGTAGTTTTCCTGTGTGTGGTTATACGGTAACTAGGTTTAATTTGCAATGGCTTCAAAAGGGGCGTTGACAAGTGTGAGTGCTGATCGACCAAGTTATCTAAGTTATGTCAACAGAGGAAGAACTAAAAGAATGAACTGGAAAAGTATCATTTGTCACTTCAGAAAATTTATTTCTTCTGTTAAACTGACTATAGAACAAGAACAGAAGATTCGAGGCACACCTTTTTCTTGGATCCTCGACCTCCCTAATAGCTCTTTTGTAAGAGCTCAGGTCCAGAATATATTTGATAATTGAGATCAGGAGGAACAAAACTATATCTTCCATGGCAAGAAATTGAAATTTACAAAGGTAGATGTGGCACTGATTCTTAGCCTACTCGACAATGGAGAGATAGTTCGTCTCGATTTAAATAAGGCCTCAAGCGCTCTGTACATGGAGTTTTTCCAAGATTCGGATTGTTTTGCCAAACATTTGGAGAAACTGATTATGAAGTCGAGATCAAATGACAAGTTGTACTGTCAGCTGTATATCCTGTATTTTTTTACAACGGTTCTATTTTGTGGTAGTAGCAGTGTTCTTAGAATACCTGTGCTCTCCCTAATTGACTGTGTATATGATTTTGACAACTTAGCTAGGTTTAACTGGTGCAATGCAGTATACAGTTTCATGGCTCCTCAATTAGACTCCATTGGCTTGGAGCTTACATTGAGACTAAAACCACAGGTTGCTGATTCAACGCCCAAGGCCCCCTTGCTCAAGGGATTTCCAAATATTTTGGCTGTAAGACCGATTACATATATATCATGATATTTGTAATGAATATGATTTATTTTTCTAATCATATTATAGGTATGGGTGTGTGAGCACATCAACATTATTGATCCAGACCATCCTAATAAATTGCCTAGGATACTACAGTGGAGTTGGCCTAACTATCATGTTGACACAGTCAAAAAGTTGATAGACCATGTAAGTGCAGATAAAATTTTAGTGAATTTAATTCCGACAGAGTCTGAGTTGGATTTACTACCAAACTGGGCTCCACCAACTGAAGAAGGTATACTGCAGTGTGTAGATACAGTAGATTGTAGTCAGTGCAAGGAAAAAGGAGAACAAATTGAAAGTTTAAAGCAACAATTACATAAAGCTACTAAAAGTTTGGAGGAAGCTAATAAAAACCTGGCAACAGTTATAGATGAAAAGGATAGTCTCTTAGCAGCAGCAAAGGATATTATAATTGCTGAGATGGATTCTATCATTAAAGAAAAAGATCTAGAAATAAGTAAACTGCATAAGGAATGGGATACGAGTGGCAACAAGGCTGCCACTATCAATTCTGGCGTGGATAACAAAATTTTAAATGTCAAGGATAAAATCATAGCCGATGCCGAAAATAAAATTAAAGAGCTCCAACAAGTCATACAAAGCAAGGTATCAGGGGAGCCACGAGCATCAGAAGGCATAACTCCTAATCTGCCTATACTTCCAACTGATTTTCGTGTAGACCCCAAAAGAAAGAAAACTCATAGAAGTTTTAAATCAGATGGTACAAAAATAAAAGGTAAACATATTGTTCAGGATATCCAACCAGATGCTCCTGCACCATCAAAGTCTGAAGATACAAGTTCATCACATATAGAAATAAAATGTGATGAACTTAACAAGGTCAAGACCAAAATATTGAAGGTACGGGTGAGAGTAGCTAAGCCGTTATTTTTTAATCCTTAATGACAGTAGTATTTTAATTATCTCAGCAAGCTAAGACATTTTTTAAGAAGAGTAAAGATGGTGTGATAGTCGATGCACTATTGAAGATCAGTCAGTTAAGGTAAGGTAGTTGGTAGCCTAAATGATTATTATTGGAGTTTAATAATATTTATTATACATTTAATTTATTAAATGTATAATGTCTGTATCTTTGTGTGTAGGGTAACGGTGCATCCAATATGGTCGAATGATACTTTCTCTTTAGATATGCAATCTTTTATGACAATTTTTGATTGGACGCAATACACCAATGGGGATTGCATTAATGTTTATTGGAATATTCTTGTTAATGAAGCCAAAAACTCTAACTCACCGTACCACCCATCCATATTTTGTGGGGTTGGATTTCAAGTATATCTCTTATCTCATTTTAAATCATTTTTACTATATATTGGTTGCAGTCATTTCATTAGCTATATTGTTTGCATAGGAATTGTTTGGAATGATGCACGTCAATGCATTGAAACAAACTGCAAAAACTGATTAGGACAAGCTCATTAGATATATTTTCTGTCCTCTAAATAATGAAGAAGATCATTGACATCTATTGGTCATGGACCTGGAGGAAGGTCGTGTAATTCATTATAACTCTCTTGGCATCACAGAAAATTACACTGCTATTTTTGATCAAATTGTAAGTATCACATTTCTTATATCCAATAAGCGTTGGCTATATATTAATTACTATTGTCTTTTATATGTAGGTGAAGTTTTTTAAGGAGTTAAATTGGTCATACTATCACATATGGCATAAAGGATTAGCACCTTTCTCCGGGAGAGAGTTTAAAACCATTCAAGTTAATGGCCCCACACAAAGCAAATCGTAAGTATTTGTGTATGTTTCATCATCTTTGCCTCGTAATAGACTCTCACAATTATAATCCTACTTCTGTTTTGTAGGTTGGATTGTGCTTTTTTTTATGATGTGCTATGTAGAGAGTTTGATGTTTCAGAGATCTATAGACTTTAAACAAGCTAATATGAGAGCTTATAGATTTAGACTTGGACATAAAATCATGTTTGACAAAAATTTTATACTATAGAAAATGAAAATTTGTAATCGACTATTCTTGTAATGATTTACTATTTCTGTAAATTAACATTATGGTGAATCATGTTTTCAATTTTGTAAGTGAAATACTGTAGACTTAAACCATATGGTAGCACATTTTGAGTTTATAGAAGGGGGAGATTGAATCATGTTTTCTGAAACGAAACCTATCAGACCCACGTTGAGCCTGATATGCTCTCATATCAGGCCCAACAGAGGCTGTTTTTTTTCAATACTTGTTACCACGCATACAGAGCTGTAACTCAGGATTTGCTACCACCGATGGTGTTCCTGAAATTCTAGTATCCCACTCGAACTGAAATGGGTCTAATAAGAGGTGTGTAGGCCCATCAGTGGGTTTTGACCAAAATCCACTAATGACCCTCCCCTACTTGGATTTACCTAGAACCACGTTCCTTGGGAAGGTCTGAGTTAGGAGGAGCTATATATGGTGTCAAACCTTATTTATACCCCCTGGCTAAGAAGTTCTTGCTCCGTGCCATTTGGCATGCAATGGTGCACATCTTTTATTTTTTAATGAATGAGAACCGCTGTCCAATTACCTTTTCCAAGGATCACTACAATCCCTTTCTCCGAGTTTTAACTCATTTATATTTCAAAACTTATTTACATGACTTTGAAATTAGAAACCCCTTCCTGTTGAATTGAAATGCAGAGATATAATAAACCTATTATGTTTCTGAATATTCACAACTGATATGGTTAACATTATGGTGAATCATGTTTTCAATTTTTTAAGTGAAATGTTGTAGACTTAAACCATATGGTAGCACATTTTGAGTTTATATAAGGGGGAGATTGTGTTAGAGTGTATACTAAAAGCCTAGCATTTTGTAAACATTTATTTTTAAATAAAGAATCACATTGGTCAAATGTCTACATTTATGTTAAGTGTAGTTGTTCAATTAATTTATATTGTAGATAACATGGTGTGTGGTGTCACACACAGAAGATCATGTTATCAGTTCTTTATAAATTATAAACAATAGCTCACAACTAAGATGGATAGAAACAAACCATTGGAATAGTCATAGTGTAATTTGATATTAGTTTATCTTGACTATAGAATTACACTAGTACACTTTGAGTATATTGAGCAGGACCATTTAAGATAAGTTCTTTTTATACTGACTTAATAAAAGAATAATACCTTTTTTATTATGGAAGTGTGTGCTCTTAATCCCGATATAGTAACAAGCACGTGTACTTAGTATTTATTTCTTTGACTTATCAAAGGGTGAGATTTAGCTAGATAAATCAAGAGGCCCGATAAGTTGGGAAATGATATTATTTATAGTGTGTGTTGTTGATTATAGAAGAAAACTGTGTCCTATTAATCTAGGTTGATAATATCCCCAAGTGGAGCTCATAAGGATTGTCATGTAAACCTGCAGGTGGACTTAGTCTGACATAACGATAAGGTTAAGTGGTACTACTCTTGAACTAAGATATTAATTAAAGTGAGTTGTCAGTAACTCGTTTAATTAGTGGACATTCGGCATCTTAAACACAGGGAGATTAACACCCTCATAATAAGAAGGAGCCCAAAATGTAATTTGGGATTGGTGCAGTAGTTCAATAATAATTCTTTAGTGGTATGAATTATTATTGATGAAATTAAGTTGGGTATTGGGGGTGAACACGGGAAACTTAATTTCATCGGGAAACCAAAACCAATTCCTCCTCTCGGTCCCTATCGTAGCCTCTTATATATAGAGAATTATATCCACCAAATGCCCACTTCCTACCCACCCTTAGGTGGCCTGCCAAGCAAGCTTGAAGCCCAAGTTTGGGCCGGCCAAGCCAAGGGCTTGAGCCAAGTAGGGTGGTCGGCCATAGCTTGGAGCCCAAGCTTGGTGTGGCCGACTATATAAGATAAAGGGGATTTTGTTTTTAAAATCTTTCCTTATGTGGAAGCCATGTTTTTAAAAGAGAGTTTAAAATTCAAATCTTTCCTTTTATAGTTTTCTACAAAAGATTAAGAGAAAGATTAAATATCTTTCCTTATTTATAGTTGAAAGGGAGATTTTAATTTTGGTGAAAACTTTCCTTTTTCGTAAACATCCACATGTTTTAAAAGAGATATTTTAATTTATAAAATTTCCTTTTATAACCAACCATGAAGGGAAAATTTAAAAGAGAAATTTTTATTTTAAAAATTTTCGGAAACAAATAAGGAAGTTTTAATTTTGTGTTTAAAACTTGCCTTATTTGGAGCAATTAAAGGGGCCGGCCATGAGAAGGGTTAAAAGGAATTTTTAATTAAAATTTTCTTTTCAACCAATGGCAAGGAAAATAAGGGAATTTTAATAACAATTAAATTTCTTTATTTACCAAGACCAAGGAATATAAAAAAGAGGGTAGAGGTGCCTCACCTCACAACATATCATCTAGTATTCCTCTCCTCTCTTCCTTGGTGCGGCCGACCCTATATTCCTCCTCTTCTCTTCTTCTTTAGTGGCCGGTGCATCCCTCTCTTGGAGTTCTTGTGGTGGCAGTTCTTGCTAGGAGAAGGAGAGAAAGGAGGCTTTGCTCTTGCATCCCTTGGAGCTTGAAGGTTGGTGGCCGAAACTTGCTAGAAGGAAGGTGTCTTGGTGGTTCTCATCTCAGTAGATCGTTGCCCACACAACGTCTAAGATAAGAAGAGAAATACGATCGAAGATCAAGAGGTTGTTGCTTACAAAAAAAGGTATAACTAGTAATTCCATTCCGCATAATACTAGTTTTCTTTGTATGGATTTTGAAATACCAAACACAAGAGGCTAGTGATTCTAAGTTTCGGATTTGTGATTAAAATTTGTGTTTTCTTTGTTTTTCGATCTTGTGATTCGATTATTCTTTTTTGTTAAACCTAGGGTTACTATAAGGAGATAAAATATTGAATTTCTTTGAAAGGCTTTGTCGAGGTAGTGGTGGATGTTCTCATACCCAAGAAGGCCAAGTGTCACGCCATGTTTGACCTGGGAGCCGATCTCTGAAATAAATATTTAATCAAATTTGTAACATGGGTGGATTTGGATCAATTATATTAAGTATCATTTGCGATCTAAGTCTAAACCTCTAAGAACAGATAAGTTAAATTTGGAATCAATAATGTTAAGTTCTGTTTGCGATTCCTAATTTAATTTCTAAATAACACAATATGTTGTTAGGAAAGGTTCAGGACTTGTACAAAATTTTTGTACAGGGGAACCGATACGATATTTTGAGTAGCAACCAATAGATTGAATCATGTTTTTGAAACGAAACCTATCAGGCCCACGTTGGGACTGATATGCTCTCATATCAGGCCCACATTGGGCTTGATATGCTATCATATCAGGCCCACATTGAGCCTGATATGGTCTCCTATTAGGCCAAACAGAGGTTGTTTTTTTTCAATACTTGCTACCACGTATACAGAGTTGTAACACAGGATTTACTACTACCGATGGAGTCCTTGCAATTCTAGGATCTCACTCGAACTAAAATGGGTCTAATCAGATGTGTGTAGGTCCATCAGTGGGTTTTGACCAAAATCCACTTATGGCCCTCCCCTACTTGGATTTACCTGGAACCACGTTCCCTGGGAAGGTCTGAGTTGGGAGGAGCTATATATGGTGTCAAACCTTATTTATATCCCCTGGCTAAGAAGTTCTTGCTCTGTGGCATTTGGCACGTAATGGTGCACCTCTTTTCTTTTTCAACGAAGGAGAACCGCTATCCAATTACCATTTCCAAGGATCACTACAATCCCTTTATCCGAGTTTTAACTCATTTATATTTACATGACTTTGAAATTAGAAACCCTTTCCTGTTGAATTGAAATGCAGAGATATAATAAACCTATTATGTTTCTGACTATTCACAGTTGATATGGTTAACATTATGGTGAATCATGTTTTCAATTTTTTAAATGAAATGCTGTTGACTTAAACCATATGGTAGCACATTTTGAGTTTATAGAATGGGGAGATTGAATCATGTTTTCTGAAATGAAACCTATCAGGCCCACGTTGGACCTGATATGCTCTCATATTAGGCCCACGTTGGGACTGATATGCTCTCATATCAGACCCACGTTGGGCTTGATATGCTATCATATCAGGCCCATGTTGAGCCTGATATAGTCTCATATTAGGCCAAACAGAGGTTGTTTTTGTTTTTCAATACTTGCTACCATTCATACAGATCTGTAACTCAGGATTTACTACCATCGATGGAGTCCTTGCAATTTCAGGATCCCACTCGAACTGAAATGGGTCTAATCAGAAGTGTGTAGTTCCATCAATGGATTTTGACCAAAACCCACTAATGGGCCTCCCCTACTTGGATTTACCTAGAACCACGTTCCCTGGGAATGTCTGAGTAGGGAAGAGCTATATATGGTGTCAAACCTTATTTATACCCCCTGCTAACAAGTTCTTGCTCCGTGCCATTTGGCATGCAATGGTGCACATCTTTTCTTTTTCAATGAATGAGAACCGCTATCCAATTACCTTTTCCAAGGATCACTACAATCCCTTTGTCCGAGTTTTAACTCATTTATATTTCAAAACTTATTTACATGAATTTGAAATTAGAAACCCCTTCTTGTTGAATTGAAATGCAGAGATATAATAAACCTATTATGTCTCTGAATATTCACAACTGATATGGTTAACATTATGATGAATCATGTTTTCAATTTTTTAAGTGAAATGTTGTAGACTTTGGTAGCACATTTTGAGTTTATAGAAGGGGGATATTGAATCATGTTTTCTGAAACGAAACCTATCAGGCTCACGTTGGGCCTGATATGCTCTCATATCAGGCCCAATAGAGGCTGTTTTTTTTCAATACTTGCTACCACGCATACAGAGTTGTAACTCAAGATTTGCTACCACCGTTGGGGTCCTTGCAATTCCAGGATTCCACTCGAACTGAAATGGGTCCAATCAGAGGTGTGTAGGTCCATTAGTGGATTTTTACCAAAACCTACTGATGGCCCTCCCCTACTTGGATTTAACTGGAACCATGTTCCCTGGGAAGGTCTAAGTTGGGAGGAGCTATATATGGTGTCAAACCTTATTTATACCCCCTAGCTTAAAAGTTCTTGCTCCGTGCCATTTGGCACGCAACGGTGCACCTCTTTTCTTTTTCAATGAACGAGAACCGCTATCCAATTACCTTTTCCAAGGATCACTACAATCCCTTTGTCCAAGTTTTAACTCATTTATATTTCAAAACTTATTTACATGACTTTGAAGTTACAAACCCCTTCCTGTTGAATTGAAATGTAGAGATACAATAAACCTCTTATGTTTCTGAATATTCACAACTGGTAGTGCGTTTTTATTTTACTAAATGGAGATATGGTGTGATTTATTAGTTCTGCCTTGTAGGTGATGGTTTACACTTCTCATACATACAATAACACTGTATTATAAAATAAATACTACTTAAAATGATATAACAATAACATCATTTTCCAGACCTGATATTCTTACAATTCTATGTATGTACTGCATACAAAACATATGAATCAACTCCTCCACTTTACAAGTCAAGACCCAGAGGCTGGTTGCATTCTATAGGTCCTCCGATTATGACCCAATTGTTTACACCTGCTACATTTGATTTCTACCTTCCCAGTATGTTTCGACTCGATCCTTGCCTTCTTTCGCCTACCCGGCTGCACAAGGCTATGGGGGCATAGAACTATAATGTTGTTTACTCTCCTAAGCCAAAATTCCTTGCTTCGACAGGGGTAAATATGATCCATATATGTCACATTCCAATTCTGTGAATGAAAATAATGTTCACAATATGGGAGTGTATCCATGTTCCGGTGAATAATGACGACAATTGCATGTGAGCAAGGCAATCCTGAAATTTGAAACTCCCCGCAGTTACAAAATTTTCTCTCCAAATCAACAATGTATGAAGCACCCCATGTATCTACTTCCTTTTCAGATTGAGAGTAGGGGTGGACTTTATATCGTCTAGCTTTCTCCCTCCTTGATTCCATTTCTTTGGTAGCATGAGGTGTCAACACAAAATACCATTTTGAGACTTCCTCCCTACGGTTAAAGAACCATTGATCTACCTTTCTTTTGGTATTATCAATTAACTTGTTTATGGGAAGTTCACGTGTCTCCTTGAACAAAGCATTTAAACTCTCTACACAATTGGTGGTTAGCATTGTGTATCTTCTGCCATTAAAGTGTGCATTAGCCCATCTTTTAGGGTCAATGTTCTGAAGCCACTTATGAGCATCTGGATGTTTTTCAAGCATGGAATGCATTATGAGATCATATTGGAGTGTTGTGTTTGCTCGAGCTTCAGCCCAAAATAGGCCTAAACCTGACCTACTGCCAGCATCAGTTACCATATTGCAAGACATGTGGTGGCAACAGAAAGCATGATGGGCGATAGGGTAGACTTTCCTAACTACTGATATAATACCGCGATGTCTATCTGATACTATGCTCATTGACTCTGGCTCAACATCAAAGAATCTCTTCGTATGATCCAAAAACCACTCCTATGCAGAGCCACATTCAACTTCAGCGATTCCAAAGGCTACTGGGAGGACATTGTCATTAGCATCAATTGCTGTAACCATCAACAACACATTCGGATATTTGCCTCTTAGGTGTGTGACATCAATTCCAATCAATTTGCGAAGATAAGACCTGAATACTCTTCTACAAGCTCCAAAACCCCAAAAACATCGTTGGAATTGATTATCCCTATTCATGTGTAGTGCCACATAGGTTTCAGGATCCCTGACTCTTAACTCATGCAGATATAGTGGAAGATCTCTATATGCTTGGTCATAATCTCCAACGACTTTCTTCATCGCTTTCTCTCGAGCTATGTATGCTTTTATGCATGATATGGTCACTCCAAACCTAGCTTTTATATCTGCTATAATCATACTTGGCTTGTATTGTTCATTAGCAAGAAATTGCTCTTCAACAAAAGAAGCTACAAAGGATGAAGAGCATGCTTGATGATCAACACTTTCCCTAATGGTGCCACATTGGTGTTCCTTTATATATTTCGTAACAATGAACTCTACATCACCCTGGGCAACTACTCTCCATTTACACGGTTGATTGAAGCAGACGACTTTTACTTTATTTTTCCGAGTGTCAACTGGATTATATCTCATATGTTTAACCATGACATGTTTCACAAGAGCATTCTTGAACTCTTGTCGAGACGGAAAACTCTGTCCAAGAAAAAATTCATGCTCATCTATTGCCTCTTCAATTGACCTTTGGAGTAATCGAGAATTTAGAATATATGGATTATCAGCTATTGAGAACTCCTCTCAGTCACTGTACTGCTCTGGAGATATTTCATATTGTTCAATCTGCATATCATCAGCTAAGAATTCTTATACATCTGTATTACATTGTAATTTCTCTCTAATTCGGTTATAATACCCTTCCTCCTCACTCCAAGTAGGCTCAAAGTAACCACCAACTATTGTACAAGGATTCAGAACATCATCTTCTTGAATACTAGTTTCTTCATTTAGATCAAATGTGAAATTACTGCTTCTATTTCTATTTGTGTTAGACACACAACTATACTGCGAAGATGATGGATTATTTGTTCTGGATAATTCTCCTTCATTAGCTCCATGTCCAATGCTACAATTTGTATCAAGTGTATTCCATATTTCAGAGAGAATTTCTTCAGTTATATGATCGTCCCTAATAAATAAAATACAAAGTAATTTAGCAAATTTGCAACTACATAATCAGGTGTTGTTGTTAATTTGTAATTTTGCTCAATTCAAACCACTAGGAAGGGTTGAGCGAGGAAAAGATCAATATGATGTAAAAGCAAAGTTTTAACCAAAGATCACGTTGGGCCTGATATCGATGATATCAGGCCCAACGTGGGTCTGATATCATCGATATCAGGCCCCTATTGAATCAGACAATTCTTGCTTTAAACTTGGACCACCACTGACAGAATGCGAGGCCTAAATAAAAAATGGTTAGCCCAACTTAACTAACAATCTTAGAAACTAACAACACTTAAATCAATTAAGTTTTCGATTACATCATATTGCAGGTGTTGTTGAATATTTATTCCCCACACAATCAAAAGAAACCATAACACCAATTTTTCCCATCACCCTTTACAACAATACTGTAATTTTTTTTTACTATCACTACTCTATTTTTCAGTAATAAATCTATAACATACATGGCTAAATCTTTACATGTATCTTTCTACTAATTTCCCTCTTGCTAGAAGTTTGTCCTTCTCGGTTGATGTTCTTAACTGCAATTGTCCTTTGGTCTCCTCTTGAAACTCTTACGGGAAAATCGCAAAACCCTAACTCGTCTATTGCAATCCCGCCAACCAGTACGAGCAGGAATGGCAAGCGCAGGAGGTTCATTTTTCTTTCGTGTTTATAACACCACATAGAGGGATAGAGGGAGAGAGACGGTGAGAGGACATGCATCCGAAGCACAATATAATTTTCAATTCTATTTGTGGCTTGGATGCATGGATAATGGTGATTGAAAAAGGTGTTTGTCAGGTTGCCAGAGGGGTAATTTGGGAATTAAATTTCTAAATCTGCGCCTTTTGGTATAATCTAAACTACAGTACGCCTTTTGGTAAATACAATATTCAAGTTACGCCTTTTGGTAAATTGCCATGACGTTAATCATCTAAAATTAAATGAGAAGGAGACCATCTTTTAACGACATTGATACGTAGGATGGAGTATCACACACATATGATTGATGTGACATGTTCATCAGTAACATATGACATGCATTATCTGATAACCTAAGGATATCTCTGAGGAGATGTTTCTACAAATATTCTTTCTCAAATATCTCTTATTGTGAGAGAATATTTGAAAGGTGAATAGAAATCATCGGACATAATTTTATATCCGATGATTTTATTTTAGGTAGCATGTAAGTGGACACAAGGGGTAATGATTATTTTATTGAGATACTTTATTATATAATTTGAGATATTTGATAATAAGATATTAGGTAGGTGGGACATATAAATATTTTGTTGAGGGAATATTTGATTATGAAATTTGAGATATTTGAAAAGTGATATATTTGATTGATAATATGGACGTGGGGATCACAAATATTTAGGAGAAATATTTAGGGTGCGTTTGGTTCAAGTTATCATGTATAATCTTGGTTATATGATTACCAGGTAATCACATAATAAAGGTTATGAAGAATAAAACATAACCAAATGTTGTTTGGTTCAATCTAGATAATGCAACAAAAACTTGTTTATTTGAAGGTTTTAATGAATAACCTAGTTTAATATTTTATTATATTACCCTCAGTTACAAAACCAACTATACTTAACTCTACATTTTTTTACTTTTTCTTTTTCATGTTTTTCTTTATTTATATATATATATATTTTATTTTGTTTGCTTTTTTGCTTTTTTTAATTTTTTTATTTTTAAAGTTTTTTTTACTATTTATACTTTTTTTATTTTTAAAGTTATTTTTATTTTTTTTATTTTTTTTATATTTTTTGTTTTTTTTAATGTTTTTTTTACATTTTTTATTTTTTATTTTATAATTTTATAATTTTATTTAATTTTTATTTTATAATTTTTATTTTTTTATGTTTTTTTTAATGTTTTACATTTTTTCTATTTTTTTATTTTTATGTTTTTTTAACTTTTTTAAAATTATTTTTTACTTTTTATTTTTTTAAATTTTTTACGTTTTTAATTTTTTATGTTTTTTTCTCATTTTTTAATGTTTTTTCTATTTTTTTAATGTTTTTCTATTTTTAAAGTTTTTTTACAATTTTTTATTTTTTTTATTTTTTATGGTTTTTTATTTTTATATATTTTTTAAATTTAAATTTTTATTTTTTATATTTTTCTATTTTTTCTTTATGCTTTTCTTTTTTGTCATATTTTTCTCTTATCCAAGGGTATTTTGGGTAAAAAAAATTCGTTAACCCCGGAATCAAGAAAAAACCTCAATTTTCTGAGGTTTTCCGATTCCTGGTTGCATGCCCCCTTTTGCTGACGTGTTGGATATGAAACATTATTCGGGAATCATCAATTACCTAAACCAAACAGGGTTTTTGTTGATAACCTTGGATGGATAACCAAGATTATCCAGAATAACCCTCAACCAAATGCACCCTTAGTGTTATTGTAGATGCTCTAAGGGCATCTCCAATAGGGATATTTGGAGGAGATATTTCTCCAAATATCCCCCCTGTTACGAACCGTAAGTATACGGTTTCGTCGTAAGTAATATATAAGATTTGTCGAATCCACAGGGATTGTTGATTAAGTACTAGAGATGTCGCAAAGTAAGTTATCTAGACGGTCAAAAGTTGGTTTTGGCGCTTGAAAACTAACGAGAGTGATTGAAGAGAGAAAGAGAAGGATGAGAGAATCGATCTTGGAGGGAATTAAGCTTTAGGAGATGGATTCTAGAATTTCGATTTCATTATGATGTAGGATTATGTCCCTAATGCATAGTCACTTCCTTACCCTCCATGTTTAAGGATTAATCTCTATATTAAGACCTTTTGACTCTAGAAATTGGGTAAGTATCGATGTCCTCTCTCACTAAGGGCATAATATGTCCGATTGAATGGGTATCCTCTGTCACTAAGGACCCCTCGGTTATCCAGTCTAGTAGCAACCTTAACAAAGAGATAAATCCCTCATGTCTACATGCTTATATCATTCACACGCTTTATCAAACACATAAGAGGCACAACATAAGTAGAGCATGGCATAAAACCTTCATTGAACAAGGAAATTAGAGTACACTAGTTCATACATCAATCAATACATCAAAACTACTCCCTACATCCATAGAAAAGGAGATCTACTCCATTGTGAGGGAAGAACAACCCCAAAACATAAAGTAAAATATACTTACAACCCTTGATGTGAGAAGAAGGGGAAGAAGAGAAGCTTGTCGAGGTTTCCGATGTCTTGGGGATGCCTCCTTGCTCTGGAGATGGATCGAACGTCAAGGGATGGCGATGGATGAAGCTCTAGGGTTTCCCCTGAAGGGAAAAATCCTTTCCCAAGGAGAGAGGCGAAGTCCCAAACCAAAGATGCCCCCCCCAAGAATAAGGTTCTTGACCCTTTTATAAGTTAGGGCACGGGCACCGCACAGCCCGTGCCACGGCAGTGCAAGGTCCGCACGGCCAACTTCCTCCTCCCTTCGGGTTGAGTGGCACGGCTGTGCGAGATCTGCATGGCCGTGTCTTCCTTCTTCTCTAGTTACACCGCACGACCGTGCAGAATTGGCACGGTCATGCCTTCCTTCTGCTCTGGTTACACCGCACGGCCGTGCAGAATTGACACGGCCATGTATCAAGGTCATGTGGACTTGTAGATTATTTTATCACATCGTAACGTGGTATTCTTGACTTGAGGTCTTCATCAAAGTTGTAGATCTTGAAGTTATCTATAATTTGGTATAAAGAACAACCCAAAACTCCAACTGAACAGAAAGTTATGGCCATTTTAGTTTTTGTATGCAGTGCAGAAATTACACACGGTCTGGACACGACACTTTGGAAGCTCTAAACTCCACTTAAGCTTTGTTTATGATCCAAATCGTGTCCTGTCAACGAGAAAACACACAAAGAGCAGATCTTCGAACAAAAGAGTATTTATGCTGAATATATGCTAAGAGAGGTGAAAATGCATAGAATATACGTGAATAAAGTAAGTGAATGTGCGTCAAAACATGTATAAATGATCCTAAGATCTACGCACATCACATCCCCAGACTTGAACCTTTGCTTGTTCTCATGGAAAACCCATAATCTAGACTCATGTGGTTAAATAGTGCATTATAATCTCTAGCAAGTCAATCTAATCCTATCAAATGATTTCATTAGTGAGCAAGTTACAAAAGTAGTTTGAGTATGACCTCAATAGTAGTCCTCCGTGCTCAATGCAATAGTGACCTATGTTTATCAAGTATCAATCCCTAAGCCTAGTCAAGTCGTCATATGATTGTATTCCTTATGCTTTCGGCGATAGGCACTTACCTGCCACACGCAAGGTTCGCTCCCCTCAAAAATGCTATGCATCGTCTACACAAGGTCTTAAAGAATACTCAGTATCAAGAGAAACATAGCATTCATTTTCTCAGTAACCTAACTAGATCTCAAAGGGGTGAATTGCTAGTTTCCACTCACGATAACTATTTTTTTTATCCCTTATTATTTTTTCTTTCTTTGAATGTTTGCAAAGTATCAAACTTGAACAAACCTTCATTTTTTTTTTTGGGATTGATTTTTCCAAATGAGCTTACATGATCTGAGTTTATCCAGTAACCAAGATGTAGTTGAAAGGTCACCATAGAAGCACAAGTACTAGTCCAATTCTATGAATCATGACTATTTCAGAGTTATCAACCGTCAAAACTCGGCATAGTGTAAAAAGGTCCTAAAACAAGGTCAATACTTAAACTCTTATATTAAAACATTGCTCACTTCATGCTATTATAGATAGAAAAAGATAGATTACTAAACATACTAGCACCATAAGTAACACATAAATCACATAAAATCTAGAATAAACGTGCTAGTATTTTATATTAACGAACAAACAATCATGATGTGATGAATGATGCAACTAGTAAAAAAAATTATTATGCAAAAAGAAATAAGCAAAAACTAAACTAAATGCATCTAATGCATCCCCCCAGACTTAAACTTTTTATTGTCCCAATGAAAACTAAAAATAATGTGGAGGAGATTTAAAGTAAGAGAAGTTACCAAATGATGCGTGCCAAATTCTCATGTCATTAACTTCTCCACCATGTAGTTGTCCTCCTCCTAATCTTTGAATCCTACAAAAGAAGGTAGACAACAAAAATTAAGTAGAGGATACATGTTTATTATAAAGAAAGAACTAAAGACATAAAAGAAAACAAGGAAAATGAACTTGGGTTGCCATCCAAGAAGAGCTTGTTTAAGGTCATTAGCTCGACCACCTCATTAGATTCATCTAAATCTCGCTCTTAGAGGGGTAAGATATTTCATCACCCTCTTACCAAGGGCTCTTATTATGGAGGGAGCTTTCATCAAAAAGTGAAGAATCGCTCTCTCCATCTTTGTCTTCTTGGAAATTCTTTCAAGAGGTCGAAGACGGTTCAGATCGAGCTTCCAATTATAGGCCTCATGAAAATCTGCATACCCAAAAGAAAAACATACCTCTCCCAAGCATGCTATATTAGATAGAACTTGAACCTTATTAAGATGAACTAAGTATGTATCACAAATTGAATCATATCCATCAAAATCTACTATTAGTACATCTATGAAATTTTCCAAAAGATCACAAAAGATACTAACCTTGCTTTGCTGAGATATACCTGAAAGTTCTAAACATGTGGATGTGACTTTTGAATCTTGTATTAGCTCTAGCTTTGGCTGAAGTGGTGGTGCCTCTAAAAGTGGTGATTCTTGGGACTTTGTTTCTATTGCACAAGTTCCTACATATTTATCATCAACCAATTCCATTCATACAACTTCCATAGCATCAATTGGTTGTGTGATCAAAGTAGGTGATTCTTGGGACGTTTCCTCCATAATACATGTCCCTACACTTTTATCCACCACATCACCATCAAAAGTATTGAAGAGTCCACTAACATCAATAGTATCAATAGAGGGATCAACAATATTATCAGATATTTGTTGTAATATCCGTAGAACTAGGATCACTCGTTGTACCATTGGTTCTTTAGAATCTTGTATCATAATCTTCATCTAACTAGGAGCAGCAAAATTTGGATCTTCATCCCCAGACTCTTTTGCACAGTGAAAGATCATCATTCGCCGGAAAATAAGTTACACTATTCCTGCTGCCTTTACTTCAGATGAATGTCAGTTTCTCTAAGAAAATGCCGGCACGGTTCAGAGTAGTTTTTTTTGCTTGGGATGATTGTTACGAATTTTAGGAAGGGTAAAATAGAAAATAAATCAAGGTGAACTATGCACCATTTCGACAATCCCAAAACTACCTTCGATTGATAAATATAACAACTATGCGATTTGGGAAATCGTATTCTATCCATCAATACTGATAAATAGATATCAATAATTCATATTTCAGATCATCATATCTTTATTATTTTATTTTAAAGAAAAAATCAAATACACACGAAGAGATAACTTAGCCACATCTAGACTAACGCTTAGCGTACCACCAAGTCATTAGTCATACACGTAAAAATATGAAACTATCATTATTATATAACATGAGTTTTATTATCCCAACTGTTGATTTTTTTATATAATTTTTATATCCTTTAACCTACATATTATAACCTAAATTCTAAATAAAAAAAAACTCACATGCTATATGTAGGGTCACATTTTCTTATATTGTAAGATAGACACTTTTTATTTAAAACTAGCGATTGTGTACCTGCGTTACGTGAGCTAGACTTCTTATATCAGGTTGGGCAATGTAAGGAGAGATCTGAGTAAATAAAAATTGGCCCATAGAAAATAGACCAAAGCTATACATGACTCCATCGTTGATTGCGTGCGTAATATAATACATGAACGCATACGGATAACGGACTCTCCTTCCTAAAAAAATTAATTTAATTTTTTATATCAAATATTAAACTAATAAGAATAAATACTACACTTAATCTTAGCCAAAGGGTTGCACATAAATTGGGTAAGGGTGCAACAGACCTATACAATAGTGTAATGCTAGGATGACACTCGAGAATTTCAACAGTAAGCTACTGTAACGAACCCCCCTTATAAAAAAATTAATTTAATACCATATTTGATCTTAGCCAAAAAGTCAAGAAAAATATACTTTTAACATCGTCAGCCCAAGGTATTTATAAAAGTTTCTCTATTCACAGTTCTACAAATTCTAAAGTATGAGACTAAAGAGAACTCTAGATTTCTAATTAATTAATGAGAACAATTTTCAATAATATGTCGTAGCTGAGTTTCAAACACTACATCCCTGACTAATTAATGAGAATAATTTCTAATAATATGTCGTAGCTAAGTCTTGAATTATAGATTACTGATTAATTAATGAGAAAATTCTTAATAATACACCGCAGTTGAGTTTTGAACTCTAGATCCTTGATTGATGCATTTGTAAAAATTACTAATAAATCTTGAAATTATTTTTGGTATGAAAAAAAGGATATTAACGTAATTTTATTTTAGACTTCATCAAAATTAGTTAGTAAATGTGGCAGATTCATATATCCAGAAGTTGAATTGAATGGTGTGAGCTGGTGACGAGGGTAAGAAATGTTGATGAAGAGAGGACCTAGATCTAGGGCCTACAAAAGTGTTGCAGGCCTTTCACCTTCAGGCAGAGCAGGGGGAGAAGATTGCCAATGGTACCCTCGAGCTTACGCACACACCAAGAAATCACACAGGAGCGTTAAGAAGAGAACAAGGGAAGAGGCCTTTGGCATAGGCACTCCGATGCTCAAGTCAGGAGTAGCATGAGGTGAAAAGTGAAGAAAGAAGATGAACAATAGATGTGTGTCTGTACCCATACTTGACCAACTGAGATGCCCTTTCTTTTTATACTATCTCTCATAACCTTCGAAATTATGAGACGTCAAAGAACGTCGGGTGTCAGGGTATGTCGGGTGAGAGAGGATGTACGCCGGACTCCCATTGGATAGAGGAAAGCTCTGCTTCATGCAGGTGGCAGAGAATCGAAATTCCCTGATAAATAGCCATTATTCTTTGACAAGTAGTTGTGATTCCTTGACAATGTTGTCTCCTAGAAATAGCTCAACTGCACTTGGTCTGACTGGGAGTAGATTGGAAGTTATGCCCAAGAGAAGTGGAGACTGAGCCCTAGGGGTCTGATCGGCTAAGAAGCTGATTGGGCGTAGACTGAGAGCTATGCCCAGTAGAAGTGGAGACTGAACCTTAGGGGTCCGACCAGCTAAGAAGTTGACCAGGAGTATATTGGGAGTTATGCTTAGGAGAAGTAGGGGTTGAGCCCTGGGGACCCAACCGATTAAGAAGCTGACCAGGAGTAGACTGAGAGCTATGTGTTAGGATGTATACTAAAAGTCTAGCTTTTGGTATAAACATTTATCTAGAAATAAGAATCACATTGGTCAAATGTCTACATTTATGATAAATGTAGTTGTTCAATTAATTTATATTGTAGATAACATGGTGTGTGGTGTCACACACAGAGGATCATGTTATCAGTACCTTATAAATTATAAACAGTAGCTCACGACCAAAATGGAAAGGAACAAACCATTGGAAGGTCGTAGTGTAATTAGGTATTAGTTTATCTTAACTATATAATTACACTAGTACACTTAGAGTGTATTGAGTAGGACCATTAGAGGTCGTTTCTTTTATATTGACTTTATAAAGGAACAAAGACCTCAGTTATTATGGAAGTGTGTGCTCTTAATCCTAATATAATAACAAGCACATATATTTGATATTTATTTCTTTAATTTATCAATGGGTGAGATTTAGTTCGATAAATCAATAAGCCCGATAAGTTGGGAAATGATATCACTTATAGTGTGTGTTGTTGATTATAGAAGGAAACTGTGTCCTAGTAATCTAGGTTGAGAATGTCCCCAAGAGGAGCTCATAAAGATTGTCATGTTAAACCCTGCAGGTGGACTTAGTCCGACATGACGATAAGGTTGAGTGGTACTACTCTTGGACTAAGATATTAATTAAATGAGTTGTCAGTAACTCACTTAATAAGTGGACATTCGACATCTTAAACACAGGGAGACTAACACACTCATAATAAGAAGGAGCCCAAAATGTAATTTGGGATTGGTGCGGTAGTTCAATAATAGTTCTCTAGTGGAATGTATTATTATCGATAAAATTAAGTTGTGTGTTCGGGGCGAACATGGGATGCTTAATTTTATCGGGAGACTAAAACCAATTCCTCCTCTCGGTCCCTATCGTAGCCTCTTAATTATAGAGTACTATACCCACCTATACCCACCTTCTTACCCATCCCATAGGGGCCGGCCAAGCTAGCTTGGAGACCAAGCTAGGGCCGACTAAAGTTTGGCTCATGGGTGCTTCAAGGTGGCCGGCCCTAGCTTGGGTTCAAGCTTGGTGTGGCCGGCCCAAATTAAAATAAAAGGATTTTTATTTTTAAAATTTTTCTTATGTGGATAACATGATTTAAAAGAGAGTTTAAAAATTTAAATCTTTCCTTTTATAAGATTCTACAAAAGATTAAGAGAAGAGCTAAATCTCTTTCCTTATTTGTAGATTAAAAATGTTGATTTTAATTTTGGTAAAAACTTTCCTTTTAACCATGTTCATGATTTAAAAGTTTAAAAAATTAATAATTCTCTTTTATTAGTTTCTACAAAAGATTAAGAAAAGATTTGATATCTTTCTTTATTTGTAGATTGAAAGGAGATTTTAATTTTTAGAGATAACTTTCCGGAAATTATCCACATGTTTAAAGAAAGATTTAATTTATAAAATTTCCTTTTAACCAATCATGAAGGGATAAAAATTATTGGAGAAATTTTTTATAAAATTTCCGGAAGCAAATAAGAAAGTTTTAATTTGTGTTTAAAATTTTTATTTGCTTGGAGATTTGGTTTGGCCGGCCATTATAATAATGAGAAGAAAAATTATTTTTAATTAAATAAATTTTTCCTTTTCATGGCAAAAGAATTAAGGAAGTTTTTATTAAAATTTCCTTATTTGCCAAGACCAAAGATTATAAAAGAGGAGGTGGAGGAGCCTTCATGGGTGAACAACCTTTATTCTTTTCCTCCCTCTCTTCCTTGGTTTTGGTGGTCGGCCCTATTTCTCTCCTCTCCTCTTGTTGGCCGAAACCTATCTTCTTGGTGGAGCTCTTGTTTGTGGCCGGATCAAGGAAGGAGAAGAAGAAGAGAAAGCAAGCCTCGGCTCTAGCATCCCTTGGAGCATTGGTGGTGGCCGAAATTCTTCATCCTTGAAGAAATTTATTGTGGCCGAAATCTAGAAGAAAGAAGGAAGGTGGAAATGTGGTTCTCATCTTGGAAGATCGTTGCCCACACAACGTTCGAGGTTAGAAGAGGAATACGGTAGAAGATCAAGAGGTCTTTGTCTTCAAAAGAAAGGTATAACTAGTAATGTTTTTCCGCATCATGCTAGTTTTATTTCTTTGTAAAAATACCAAATACAAGAGGCATGCGATTCTAATATTTCGAATTAGTTTTCGATGTTGTGTTCTTTTGTTTTCTTTTCGAACTTGTGCTTCGATTGCTCTTTTTGGTTGACCTAGAGTTATTTAAGGAAATTAAATATTAGCTTTCCTTAAAAGGCTTTGTCTAGTCGGTGGTGGTTGTTCCCATATCCAAGAAGGCCATGAGCCTCGCCACGTCAGTACTGGAAGCTAATTTTGGAAATAGATATTTAATTGTCTTCGTAACCTAGGTGATTTGGATCAAACGTGTTAAGTTCCGCAGGAGATCCAAGTCTAAACCTAAAAGAACAAATAAGTTAAACTTAGGGTCAAACGTGTTAAGTTCCGCAGGCGATCCAAGTTTAATTTAAAAGAACACATGGTAGCTAGGAAAAGGTTCAGACCTTTGTACAAAATTTTTGTACAGTGGAACCGTTAGGCTTTCCAAGTAGCAACCAACACTATGCCCAAGAGAAGTGAGGGCTAAGCCCTGGGGACTCGACCGACTAAGAACCCGACTAGGAGTTGTGCCCAGGAGAAGTGAGGGTTGAGCCCTGGGGACCCGATTGACTAAGAAGCTGATCAAGTGTAGACTGAGAGCTATGCTTAGGAGAAGTGGGGGCTAAGCCCTAGGGACCTGATCGGTGCCTATGCTGGTCGTGACTGGCTTGGGACTAATTATGCGGCATGGGGAGCCAAGTCCTAGAGGAACCTCCTTCCCATGATTGCCACCTTCTTTTAACTTTTGACTATCACATCATCTTGACTATTGACCTCCCAATATTCATGAGGCCCTCCATTATGTGGCATATCACAAGCCTCCCTGTTAAGTCTAGTCGAATGAGACTTATGACTGACTGACTAGACTTGAGTTCCACTGCTTTCCCATCGTTTAACTAGGCATAAACTCCAATGACTTCCTCGAAGCTACTTCTCACATTGCCTTTTTCATAGAGATGCTTGTCTGTTGTTTTAAATGCAAGGTAGGGCACTAGTGATAGCGTATCAGAGTAATGATTTGCTCATCTCGTCCATCATAAATGGCATTTTATGGGCAAACGCCGCCTATCTTACCAACTTCATTTTGATATGATGGCTGACACATGCCTTTTCGCACGAGTTCTGACATCAATCCATTTTCTTTGATCTGATGGTTGCCCTTAATCAACCTTTTTGATCGGACGGTACAAGCATCAAAGCACGCTCAGGGCATTCTTTAAAAACCCTAAGTGATGTAGGAAACTACTCATTCGTGCTTCGTCTTCTTCAACCCTTGCCTACAGCGGTCTTCGTTGTCTGTAATTCTCTTTCCGTAACCCACCTGGTAAGTGTTCTTTCTTGACATTTCTTCCTCTTTTTCTGCTCTTCAATGACTCAGGAAACCTTTGCCCCCTGGTATGCGACCTTCCATTATGATTTCAATAATTGTGATCTTAAGTCGACTAGGCTAAATTTAGAAATCCTTAAAACCTTTCATATATACATCCCTAGTTCTCAAGATCGCCCTCATCGCCCGCCTTCCAGCTTTGTAACCTTTTTTAAATATCAGCTTCATGCTGTCTGCTATTCCCCATCCCCTCGTTCTTTTCTAAACTACGTCGGTATTTCCACATTGCCCTTTCTTAGTTTGCTCCCAATGCCTTCTGTGCCATGTCTAGTATGGTAATCTTGTGCCGCTTATATGATATCCCCTTGTCTCCTCATACCTTCCATCACTTCTATTACCTTAAGAAATCGGAGCATGGGGTCTTCATGGTTCAATTCCTCCCTAAGGTTGTGTTCTTTAAGAACATGTCCTCCTCTAATAAGGGATGAAAATTCCATTTCTTTTTCATCCAAGTCCCTAACACCATCTTTTGGCCGATCGAGTGGCGATCAAATCTCTCATCTCCTTCTGAGTTAGAAGAGCATCAACATGGGCCTGCATGTGATGCTGCTTCAAAGAAGCTAACAGACGTGAAGTTCCACCTCCCCTCACTGCTTCAAGAAAGCCTCCTATGCGCATTTGGACTAAGTCCTGTCCGCATAGCACTTCTCGCTCCCTTTGGTAAACCTAGGTGACATAGCTCTTATGTCCTCACTAACTGAGGTCCTCTCTTTTTCTTCGCAAAGGATATCATGTTTAGGTCCTATGCCCTCAGCTCCACATAGTTGAAGAAAGACATGATAAAACAACGAGGTCAGGCCATAGTGGCTGGTTGAGAGACTCAGCCAGCCGTCCTTTCTGGAGGGGCCTCCCATGATCAAGTTAGTGACAGTGTTGCGGCCACATGTGAGGAAGTGGTGGCCACTAAGCCCCTCACTATCCTCAAGGACACTCTTGTTGTTGATCCCGAGTGGCCCTTATGAGTTTGATGAATTATTAGAAGATGCAGAAACACATCTCTTTCCTGGTTGTACTGCTTATACAAAGTTATCGGTAGTCGTCATATTATACATTACAAGTCTACTAATGGTCACACGGACAATAGTTTCAATAAGCTCCTTAAGATCTTAGGTGACATGCTTCCAAAATATAGCACACTTCCAGAAATCATTTACACGATGAGAAAATTATTAAAACAATTTGATTTAGGATACGAGAAAATTCATCTTTCCCAAATGATTGTTGTCTATTTAGAAAAGAGCTTAAAGATTTGGACTCATGTCCGAAGTGTGGTTTCTCAAGATGGAAGATAGACAAAGTCACCACCAAAGTTTGTAACGGAGTTCCTAAGAAGGTCCTATTATATTTTCCAGTGATATCAAGATTGAAAAGGATGTTTAAATCAATAGAAAAGGCTGAAGAGTTGATTTGGCACTCGAACCATAAAAGTCAAGATCATATGATACGTCATCCAGTTGATTTAGTGGCTCGGGATACAATAGATCATAAGTGGTTAGATTTTGCATCAGATCCTAGAAATCTCCACCTTAGTCTTGCGATAGATGAATTCAACCCTTTTGGTGACCTTAGTTGCAGATATAGTTATTGGCCCATTATTTTAGTCAATTACAACCTTCCTCCTTTGATGTGCATGACAAAGGAAAATCTTATGTTGACATTACTTATTCTAGGTCTGAAGCAACTGGGAAATGATATAGATGTATACTTGGAACTCCTTGTGGAGGATTTAAACGAGTTGTGGGGCATAATTGTGGAGCCGTATGATGCATTTAGCAAGTCAATGTTCAACGTGAAAGCTATTTTGATGTGGACAATCAATGATTTTCCATCTTACGGAAATCTAGTTAGATGTGCCACAAAAGGAAAACTCGGTTGTCCAATATGTGGTGAAGATATATGTTCTGTGTGGCTTAAGTATAGTAGAAAGTTTGCATACTTAGGCCACAGGAGATTTCTTGCTCCTAATCATCCATTTCATCAGAAAAAGTGGTTTAATTGGAAAAAAGAGAGTAAAGGGAAACCTAGACCTTTGAATCAATTAGAAATTGTCAATGCATTGAAAGATATTGAAAATGACTGGGGTAAAAAGAAAAGGGTGAGACTGTCAACACTTTCAGGAAAAAGAGGAAGAAATAGAAGAGTTCAAAAGAGGTACAAAAACCAGTTCAAAGGTGGAAGAAAAAGTCAATTTTTTTATTTACCATATTGGAGTGTAAGTTATTTTTCACTCTATTCATTAGCTTTTACAATTTGTTATTTTTTGTTCCTAAATTGTGTTCTAATATTCTGAACTAGCATTATAAAACATGTTGGTGTTTACCTTTAGTGTAACGACCCGACCCCTTGGCCCCTTGGGCGGCCCAACTGGAGGCTCATTTGGCGGTCCCTTGGGCGACCCAACTGGCGGCCCAACCGGCGACCCCTTTTGTCGTCAACCGACGACCCTCGGCCGTGTCATTACTCACTAGGTCTTCCCACCCCTGGCCAGTGGATTTTTGCCTTTCCCAAGATTTGAACTCTAGACCTCCAGGCTAAGTACTAGAGTTTATGAATCCTAGTAGCCAAGTGAGCGGCGCTAACTTGGCTACCAGGATTCATAAACTCTAGTACTTAACCTGGAGGTCTAGAGTTCGAATCCTGGGGAAGGTAAAAATCCACTGGCCAGGGGTGGGAAGACCTAGTGAGTAACGACACGGACGAGGATTGTCGGTTGACGACATAAGGGGTCGCCAGTTGGGCCGCCCAAGGGACCACCAAATGGGTCGCCCAAGGGGCTAAGGGGCCGGATCGTTACAATAAAAAGGTGCCTTTTATTGTAACGACTCGGCCCCTCGACCCCTTGGGCGACCCATTTGACGACCCCTTGGCGGTCCCTTGGGTGGCCCAACTGTCAACCCCTTATGTCGTCAACCGACAATCCTCGTCCGTGTCGTTACTCACTAGGTCTTCCCACCCCTGGCCAGTGGAGTTTTTCCTTCCCCAGGATTCGAACTCTAGACCTCCACGCTAAGTACTAGAGTTTATGAATCCTGGTAGCCATCTCACTTGGCTACCAGGATTCATAAACTCTAGTACTTAGCCTGGAGGTCTAGTGATTGAATCCTGGGGAAGGTAAAAATCCTTTGGCCAGGGGTGGGAAGACCTAGTGAGTAACGACAGGGTCGAGGGTCGTCGGTCGACGACATAAGGGGTCGCCAGTTGGGCCGCCCAAGGGACAGCCAAGGGGCCGCCAAATGGGTCACCAGTTGGGCCGCCCAAGGGGTCGGGTCGTTACAAAAATAGAACCCTATAAGAGGCCACTAGGATAATGCCCTTGATACTTTTGGGTTAAAGCAGTAAGTACGACTGACTATGTCCATAATCACTAGGTCTTCCCACCCCTGGCCAGTGGATTTTTGCCTTCCCCAGGATTCGAACTCTAGACCTCCAGGCTAAGTACTAGAGTTTATGAATCCTGGTAGCCAAGTGAGTGGCGCTCACTTGGCTACCAGGATTCATAAACTCTAGTACTTAGCCTGGAGGTCTAGAGTTCGAATCCTGGGGAAGGCAAAAATCCACTGGCCAGGGGTAGGAAGACCTAGTGAGTAATGGCACGGTCGAGGGTCGTCGGTCGACGATTTAAGGGGTCGCCAGTTGGACTGCCCAAGGGACCACCAAGGGGCCACCATTATGGCCGCCCAAGGGGCCGAGGGGTCAGGTCGTTACGTTTAGGGCCTCTTGCCACGTCATAACTTAGATGTGATGCATATTGAAAAGAATGTCTGTGAGAATATCATAAGCACATTGTTAAACTTGAAGACAAAATCTAAAGATGGTGTGAATGCTCGCAAATATTTGGTACACTTAAAAATTAGACAAGAATTACATCCTTAAGAAAAAGGAGAAAATAAATATCATTTCCCCGTTTCACCGTACACATAATGCTATATTTCTATTACCCAATGGAGAAAATAAAGCGTAAGCTTATTAGTAACTGTACCGTACACATATGGTTGAAGAAAATAAAGTTACCCAATGGATATAGTTCAAATATTGGTAATTGTGTTTCTATAGAAGAGCGTAAGTTTATTGGGCAGAAATCTCATGATTGTCATGTTCTAATGCAACAATTGCTATCAGTAACATTAAGAAGTCTTCTACCGAAAGATCCACGTAATGCTATATTTATGTTGGGTGCATTTTATAATGAATTATGTCAAATAGTATTAGATAGGAACCATTTAGAATAATTTGAGGAGAATATTGCTAAAATTCTATGAATGTTGAAAAGGTATGTTCCACCTACTTTCTTTACCATTTCGGTTTACTTGACAAATCATTTAGCAAGAGAGGCTCGTTTGTGTGGGGCAATCCAATTCCGTTAGATGTATCCATTTGAAAGGTAATAAATAATAATTATTCTTTTTGATAAATTTTATATTATAAAATGATTTATATTTTGCCATCAACACGTCTTTCATTTGAATTTTTCTTTGTGATTTAGATTTATGAAAACACTAGAATGGTATGTAAAGAACCGGGCAAGACCAGAAGGATGCATAACTAAGTGTTGCCTCACAGAAGGACGAATGATATTTTGTAGTGCTTATATAAAAAAGGCTTCTAGTATTGGTGCTCGTTCTAATAGGAACGATGATTTGGAAGATGGATTATTAGAAGGTCGCCCAATTTCTAAAGGGAAAGAAAAGATTTTAGAGGACCACGTGTTGCAAGCTGCACATCTATATATATTATTCAATACTGCAGAAGTTGAACCTTACTTACAATGAGTGTAGTTAATTTCATATTGTTAGTCTTGATCTATTACATATCTTATGTATTCTAACATCTCCCTTCATTGATTTTAAATAGGATGCACATTGACGAGCTTAAGCAAACAAATCGTTGTTTCTCAAGTAATGAAACATTGTTACAAAAGAAACATATGGAAACATTTGCCAAATGGTTATCAAAATAAGTTTCTGTTAACTCTTCAGGCCGAATTCAATGGCTAGCACATGGTCCAAGAAAGCATGTTACATCTTATACAGGATATATTGTAAATGGATATCGGTTCCACACAATTGATGTTGGAAGGTCAACACGAGATAGTGGTGTTTCAATTGTAGTTGATACTCTTTGTCAATCTAAAGCTAATGACAATTCACATACAGTAGGAAGATTATCATACTATGGGGTTATATGAGATATTATTTTACTAGATTACTATTCTTTTAAAGTGCCTATTTTTAGATGTGATTGGGCCAATCCTGGAATTGGTATCAAAATTGAAGATGATTTTACACTAGTCAACTTACACCAAGGACTAAAAACTTTTAAAAGCGATCCTTTCATGTTAGCATCACAAGCAAATCAAGTATTCTATTCTAGGGATAATGATAAATCAAATTGGTATGCGTTGCTAAAAGCGCCACCTCGAGGTATGCATAACATGAATGTGCTTGAAGAAGATGCTTATATGTCATCAACACCTCTTGATGTGTTCCTACTTGAGATTAACATTACTGAGAAAGAACCGTACTCAAGGAATGAGTGTGAGGGAATTGATGTGATTGAGACATAATGGAAATTTTCAACTATATATTTTATAGTTATGTTGACAGGGGGCTTATATTTGGATGAAGGTTAATATGAGGGATGTTATGAAAGAAAAATCTATTAATATTTTTCATAATAAAATTCTATTAAGATTTTATATAATAGAATTTTGTTGTGATTTTTCATAACAAAATTCTGTTATGATTTTACCGGGTCTGGAGTTTAGCATTATTTATAGGGATCATTGTAAACCTATTGTACAACAACAAACACAAGAATCATGTAATGTGATTCTCATGTGTAAAGAAAATTCTAATAAAGCTTCGGCCGTTTTTGTGGAGTAGGCATGCCCCCGAACCACGAGGTTGTGAGGTGTTGTTGCCCCCTTCTTTGCGCAATAATTGGTATCAAAGCTACAGATTTTTTGACGGATTTCTTCAACATGTCAAGGACAACTTCTGTGAAGTTTGATATGGCGAAGTTTGACGGAATCGGAAACTTTGGATTATGGCAGAGAAGGGTCAAGGACTTGTTGGTGCAACAAGGCATGGTAAAGGCGCTAGGAGAAAGAAAATCGAAAAGCATAGAGAGATTAGATTGGGAAGAACTTCAGGTGAAGGCAGTAACAACAATCAAGCTTTGTCTTACGGATGATGTGATGCACCTTGTCATGGACTAGGAGTCATCGATGGCAGTTTGGCAAAAGCTGGAAAGCCGATACATGTCAAAATCATTAACAAACAAGTTGTATCTCAAGCAAAAATTATTCGGGCTGAAGATGACAGAAGGAATCGATCTGAGCCAGCACATCAACGTATTCAACAAGATTGTAAGTGATCTGAAGCGGGTTGATGTGAAGATCGAAGACGAAGAGAAGGCACTGATGTTGTTGAATTCTCTACCTTCATCTCCTACGTACGAGAATTTGGTTACTACTTTGATGTGGGATAAGGAAACTCTCAAATTGGAGGAGATCACAAGTGCGTTGCTAGGTTTTCACCAAAGGAATAAAACAAGCGATGAAACTTCTCAAGGAGAAGGACTTGTGATAAATAGTAACCAAGAGCGTGGTAGGAGCAAATCTCGACATGGATTGGGTAACAATAGCAAGGCTCATTCTAAGTCGAGAAGGAAGAAGGTGATCACATGCTACAAATGTGGAGGTTAAGGTCATATCAAGAGAGATTATCTAGATATAAATAAATATGTTGCAGAGAATAAAGGTAGTTCAACAAAGTCTGCAAATATAGTTGAAGAAGAAAATTCAAAGAGCGATGATGGAGATGTGCTATCAGTTATGTCGAGTTCGGAGCAGCTGACAGATGCATGGATCTTAAACTCTACATGTTCATATCACATGACTCCAAATAAGGAGTGGTTTGACACCTATAAAGCAGTGGATTCTGGTTCAGTGTTGATGAAAAATGATGCGTCATGCAAAGTTATTGGCATAGGGAACGTCAGAATCAAGATGTTTGATGGTATGATCAGAACTTTATGTGATGCCAGATATATAACAGAGCTAAGGAAGAACTTGATCTCACTAAATACACTGGATAGTATTGGTTGTAATTACAAATTAGTGAACGGAGTGATGAAGGTCAACAAGGAAACTCTGACGTTAATAAAAGGATAAAAGGTAGCAGAAAACATCTATAAGTTGATAGAGACTACAATTATAGGTGGAGCCGCCTCAATGGAGTCTGAATCAGATAGTACTATCTTGTGGCATATGCGGCTAGGGCATATGGGTAAACGTGGGATGCTAGAACTTCACAAGAGAGATTTGTTGAAGGAAGTCAAGATCTGTAAGCTTGAATTCTGCAAATTCTGTGTTCTTGGGAAACATAGCAAAGTGCAATTCAAGACGACAACAAACAAGACGGAGGGGATTCTGGACTACGTACATACAGATCTATGGGGACCAGCAAGTGTAGCATCACGTGGAGGGCACTTGTATTTTGTGATTTTTACTGATGATTTCTCATGAAAGGTCTGGGTATACTTTATGCGTCACAAGTTGGAAACTTTTACAAAGTTTAAATTGTGGAAAACTGAAGTGGAGAACCAGACCGGAAGGAAGATCAAATCCCTTAGGTTAGACATTGGGACTGAGTACACAGATTTAAAGTTTCAAGAATTTTGTGAGTAGCATGGGATAATGAGGCATTTCTCGGTTTGCAAGACACCTCAGCAAAACGGGGTGGCAGAAATGTTGAACAGGATAATCATTGAGAAAGCAAGATGTCTCAGGCTGAATGTAGGGCTTGCAAAGAATTTTTGGGCGGAAGCAGTTAACATGACATGTTATCTTATTAATAGATCACCAAGAGCAGCACTAGAAGGCAAAGTATCAGAGGAAGTATGGACAGGGAATCAAGTAGATTACTCTCATCTTCGAGTTTTTGGATGTCCAGCCTATATGCATATATCTAGTGAGTAAAGATCAAAGCTGGATGTGAAGTCAAAGCAGTGCATTTTTCTGGGGTATTATAAAGGAGTTAAAAGCTTCAAGCTTTGGGATCCTAAGGCAAAGAAGGTGGGGATAAGCAAAGATGTGATGTTTGATGAGAAAGCTATGTTACAGCGTACTCAGGAAGAAGGAAAGGAAACACCAAAGAGCAACATGGAGAAAGATATTGTGCAGGTGGAACTAGAAACTCATGACTCTGATGATTCTAGCTCAGATCACACGGAGCATCGCACTATAGCTAGTGGTAGAACGAAACGAGTCGTAAAACCACCCACTAGATACGGATTCGAAGACTTGGTACTTGTGCGCTTATCACTAGTAGCGGAGACCCTACATCTTTTCAAGAGATGATACACAGTTCTGAGAAGGACAAGTGGACGGGTGCTATAGTAGAGGAGATGGAGTCATTGCATAAGAACCAAACATGGGATCTAGTGAAACTTCCTGAATGAGAGAAAGCTATAGGGTGCAAGTGGATATTCAAGAAGAAATAAGCAATGTCAGAGGGAGAAGAAGTGAAGTTCAAGGCTCGGTTGGTAGCAAAGGGGTATTCACAGAGAAAGGAGATTGACTATGAAGAAATTTTCTCTCCGGTGGTAAGACATGCATCAATTAGAGCGGTGTTGGCTTTAGTGGCACATCACGATTTGCAGCTTGAGCAAATGGATGTGAAGATAACATTTCTTCATGAAAAGTTTGAGGAGCAGATTTTTATTTCACAACCCGAGGGATTTAGTCAACCCGGACAAGAGCGGTTGGTTTGCAAGTTGAAGAAATCGCTCTATAGATTGAAACAATCTCCTAGCCAATGGTACAAACATTTTGATTCATACATGATTCAAAATAGATATAGGAGATGTGAGTATGACTGCTGCATATATGTGAAGAGCCTTGAAGATGAATCACTGATTTTCTTACTACTATACGTAGATGGCATGCTCATTGTTGCGAAGAAGATGAAAGAGGTTGACAAATTGAAGAGACTACTGAATAAGAAATTTGACATGAAAGATTTGAGAGAGGCCAAGAAGATTCTTGGGATGAAGATTCATAGGGATAGAGTTGCAGGAAGATTATGGTTGTCTCAACATAGCTATGTGGAGAAGGAGCTGGATAGGTGTAACGACCACCCTTCTTACTACTACCACTCTCTAAGGATGACCGTTACTTGACTACTAACTCTACTTAACCGGTATGATAAAAAAAATCACATGGAAACCCTACCGAAAAATTTCGGCAGAGTCTCCCCTGTACCGGTGACCATATCCGTAAATACATACAGAGTATACTCAGCCACAGGCGGCTGGAACATATATTTTCACAACCACGCAGTTTAATAAATCAAAACATGCAGGTAATGAAAAGCGGAAACATAACTTCTTACTACAAAATTTTCTTATCAACTTAATAAGAAATTAAACTAAACAAATTCTTAAACTAAGTGAGCTCTTTAGCTAAGCCCAAAGGATCTCCATAGTCCACACATCACACACCGTCACAGCATCTCCTTGTCGCCTTCTTCCTTATACTTTAGCTTTTCCTTTATCTGCAGTAGGAGGAAAATAGTATCTATAAGCTAAAAGCTTAGTGAGCGCTATCCTACTCACAAAAACTCGATATGCATGTATATAAATAAAAACATGCTAAAACTGAATGCTAACATGTAAAGCTACTCATGCTCATAAATAGCAAAGAAATCAACTAACTGAAGAGCTAACATGTACAGCTACTCATGCTCATAAATAGCAAAGGAATCATGCTAACTGAAATACTAAACATGTATAGCTAATCATGCTCATAAATAGCAAAGGAATCATACTAACTGAAATACTAAACATGTATAGCTAATCATAGAACTATCATGTGTATCAATAGGAAACTGAACTGATACATTAGCTGAACTAATTAATGCTAAACTGAGTCTAACCTGTATTCACATAACTAATTTGTGAAGTTTTGAAAACTATTTACATAATAGATCAAAATAATAATCATGCTGCTGATGGGCCCGGCAACTGTACTTGTTGTGCGCGCATCCCTAACTAAACCCGGGATTGCAAGTTCCGAGTCTAGTAGGGTTTACTAGGTTATCTAAACCTAGGGACGACTGTGGGAGCCCAACCCAATGGATATCTAATCCAGTACAGTGCCACTGCTGAAAATAAAATACTGATTTCATAGCTAATTTTCTTACCTTGCTTTAACTAGGTTATCTGAACCTAGAACTAGGTTATCTGAACCTAGAGGCGACTGTGGGAGCCCACCCATTGGACCGTAGTCCCATATAAGCTGAAGCAAGACTAAATAAGTTATTTTAAATGCTTCTACTGCATTTACTGAGCTATTAAAATGCCTACTGTAGCATCATATTGAGCTAAGCATTTTATCAAGCACTTGGGGTACACTAGAACACACTCTACGTACTGAAAATCTGTATACAAAGCTTAACATAAATCTACGTGTAAAGCCTAACAAAAATCTGCATATTAAGTTTATCAAAATCTGCATACTAAGCTTATCTAAAATCTGCATGCAATACTTATGAAAATCTGCTTATTAAAAATCTGCATACTTTACTTATAAAAATCTGCATGCTATGAAAATGGAACTGCTCATGTTATTCCAATAGCAAATAGGGAACTAGAACAACTTAAGCATGCTGTGAAAGTAAAACAAATTCAACTACTAGGCATGCAATAAAATCTAGAAAATCTGCTCATGTTATTCTAATAACAAAGGAATCTTAGAAAATAAAGGAATCATTGCTACATGGAATTAACAGAATATCATGCTTACTAAATCAACACAAAATGATCTAAACTACTATGAATTGGTGGCTGTTCTTGCCCATGAATATGCACAAAAGATCTATCCAAACATACTAGCGTTCCAAATTGTGCATGCTCATAAATAAAACTGCTCATACTCATTGGATAGTATGGAAGAAAAATAAATTCTGCAGCAAATAAAATCTGCACTTAATGGAACCTAACATTACGAATTGTTTCCAGCAAAACAAGACCTAAGGAACAGCAAATAAAATCTGCAAATAAAAGCTACTGGTGCTTAACTAATAGCAATGAGAACTGTGCGTGCCCAATTAATAGCAAATAAATCTAGGAATTAAGTCTGCTCATGCATATTCAATAGCTAAGAAATAGAAATAAGAATCAATACATGGCAATTAACATCAACTAATTCCTACTGATATGAACTACGAATCAAAGGTGAACTCTGACAATTCATGGCAATTAATCATCAACTAAAGACCTACTGTAATGAACTACAAAACAAAGGTGAAAGTTGACAAGTTATGGTAATTAGCAAGGGACTCAAACTGAAGCTAAAGAACCTAAAGTACTTAATGTTAGGGCTGATCTTGTCCCATGATTAGCAAAAGAAAGATCTAAGCCGAATCTCTGGGGGTGTTCTAAAACCAAAACTTGCTGAAACTAAACTTCTAGGGTTTCATGCGTGCTCCGGAAACAAAGAAGGAAACAAGAATCCGAAAGCAAAGCAAAGAAGAAAGACAAAATCGTGGAACTACTCCTACTGCAGGTGAGAAGCAACTCACCGAGCGTTCTTGGACTTACAACCGACGGAGACGACCTCTAGGGCTTCGGAGATGTGGTTGTTTCGGCTCTTCTTTGTGCCCGCGCGCTCTCCTTGCCGAGAGTAACTCGAACTTGTGAAGAATCCGCGGAGAAGGGAGCTCGCCGGCCGCCGGAATACCAACCCTAGCCGCCGCTGCGTTTCCGCCCGAGAGGAGCGCCGTCGCGTGAAGGAGAAGAGATGTAGAAATTAGGTCACGGGAAATCAAGCCCAAGTTCTCCCTTTATAACTCCAATATTTCTATTATCAACTATCCTTTAAATTATTTCCGTTCTTTCCTTAATTAACAAAACTCGCTGGCACAGTTGGTTGGCTGCGTTTTGCTTAAAGCGCAGCTTGCAGGTTCGAGTCTCGGCTGCAACTATTTTTCTTCCTATTTATTCTCTATTCACTAACTACTGCTTAAATATTATTCACTCCATATAAGGTTAACAAAACCGTGTATCTCAGCTGGTTGGGCCGGTTTTGCTTGGGTCAGTTCGACCCGACGTCGTGGGGTCGAACCTTGCTTTCAACAATTTTTGTCAAAAGTTCTTTCTTTTTGTAAACATACTAAACGACCTCCAAAAATTACGTAAAAATACTCTAAAAATTCCTAAAAATCTCTAGAATATTTTAAAAGTATTTCCCAATATTTTTATGGACTTTTAGAACTTGAAATAGGGAAAATTGGGTCGTTACAATTCTCCCTCCCTTATAAAAAGTTCGTCCTCGAACTTAGAATAATTCTGGATATATTTCTATCTCATGCTGTCTCCACGCTCCCCTAGTAACTTTCTCGTGCTTCTGGTTTTACCAGATGACTTTTACTAATGACACTTCTCTGTTTCCTAGTCTCTTGTCCGCTCTGTCCACTATCTGTGTCTGCTCTCATAGTTAAGATCCTCTTGGATCTACACTGTCTGAGGCTGAATCACTTGGCTAAGGTCGTGAATACACTTCTTTAGCATGGAGACATGAAATACATTGTGTATTGCTGACATATCTTGAGGTAAGTCTAGCTTGTAAGCTACCTTCCCAATTCTCTCTGTGATCGGGGTAGGGTCCTACGTATCGGGGACTTAACTTGCTCTTTTTCTCTTGTGCTTCTGCTTCAGGTTGGAATATAACTTTCTGTTTACGGCACTCGATGGAGGCACCGTATTTGATCAAGAAGTCCATCCCGAAGATGACATCGTAGTCGGTCATATTAAGCACTATCAAGTCGCAAAAGAGCTCTCTGTCTGCTATAATGACCGGCACTGCTCTGAGCCAGTGTGTGGATGCCATGATTTCTCCCGAAGGTAATGTCGTCAGAAACTGACTACTGAGTACCTCTGGAGGTATTGCTAACTTGTTTGCGAATGCCCTGGCTATATAAGAATGGGTTGCCCAAGATCAAATACAACAGTAGCACTATACTGAAAAATACTAATGACCTGTGACAACTGTCGAGGCGTTGGCTACGTCCTCTCCGTGAGTGAGTAGATCCTCGCATTCGCCATAGCCGAGGGGCTTCTAATCGCCGGCCGATAAGTGGACCTTCTAGAGCGACTGCATCTGATATAACTGAGCCGGCTGGCCTGCATACTGGCTGAGGAAGACCGGTCTTGTTCGGGCACTGCCTGGCCATGTGCCCTTCTTGTCCACATTCAAAGCATCCTCGTGTGCCCTTGCGACAAACCCCGGTGGAATTTCCCACAAGTAGCATAACTGGGCTGCTTGCTAGCTGGTCCTCCTTTTGGGTAATTCCACGGTTTGCGCTTGTTCTGGAGTTCCCTTTCCATTAGAGAGCTGTGGCCTTGAGGTATCTGAACTCCCTTGGCCTTTGGAATCTGAGGAGGTTTGCTTCTGCTGCTTGATGCTGTTCTGGTAGTGCTCGGTGATCAGAGCACTACTCACTAGTTCTTCTGTGGTTTGTGGCCTATGGATGCCACCGGCCACATTCATCGCTATTTCCGGCCTCAACATTTTGAGCATAAGCCGAACTCGTTCCTTTTCTGTGCTGACTAATTCGGGACATAGACGAGCCAGCCTGTTGAATTTCTTCACGGCTTCCTCAACTGATAGGTTGCCCTGACAAAACTCCGTGAACTCGTCGTAGTGGCGGTTTGTGACCCGCATGTGAAAGAACTCCTCGAAGAATTCTTTCTCGAAGTCAGCCCATGTCATCTGGTTCACTGGGCGCTTCGCTCTGACTCTCTCCCACCACATACGTGCGTCTCCTGTCAGGCAGAAGGAGGCACACTTCACCTTCTCCTGTTCTGGCCAGTCCAGAAGCTCCATCGTGCTCTCCAGTGTTTTGAACTAGGCTTGAGCATCCCATGGTTCACTGGTGCCTGAGAAGTTCTCGGGCTTGATTCGCTGCCACTGGATCAGGTAAGCCTCTCTCTTTGCTTCCACTGCTGGAGCTACTGGTGCTGTGGGCTGGAATGGTGGAACCTCTATAAATGCTGGGGTCGCTAGGTTAGGTTCCGGGGTGACTGTGGGAGTATTCTGCTGATTAGCCTTTAAGGTGGCTATTTTCTGTTGCTGTTCAACTAGCTGCTGTTGTAACTGAGCCACTAATGATGTAAGGTCTGGAGGAGGCACTGAACTACCTGCCTCTTACTAGGGCTCAATAGCTGGTGCCTGCTTAGCTAGCCGTCCTCGTGCCATTTCTAAAGACATAGAGGATGTACATAACTAATCTAATCACGTTTAACTAGCTACTATAAACATGTTAGAGGCTATCACACATAAGCATGCTATAATTATTCCTAAACATGAAAGCAAGAAACATAACTAGAGTAGAGGTATTCTTACTTGGAAGACGGCAAGGATGGTGCTGATGTGTGATGCTGGAGAATGGGAACTGCTCTGATACCAATTGTAACGACCACCCTTCTTACTACTACCACTCTCTAAGGATGACCGTTACTTGACTACTAACTCTACTTAACCGGTATGATAAAAAAAAATCACATGGAAACCCTACCGAAAAATTTCGGCAGAGTCTCCCCTGTACCGGTGACCATATCCGTAAATACATACAGAGTATACTCAGCCACAGGCGGCTGGAACATATATTTTCACAACCACGCAGTTTAATAAATCAAAACATGCAGGTAATGAAAAGCGGAAACATAACTTCTTACTACAAAATTTTCTTATCAACTTAATAAGAAATTAAACTAAACAAATTCTTAAACTAAGTGAGTTCTTTAGCTAAGTCCAAAGGATCTCCATAGTCCACACATCACACACTGTCACAGCATCTCCTTGTCGCCTTCTTCCTTATACTTTAGCTTTTCCTTTATCTGCAGTAGGAGGAAAATAGTATCTATAAGCTAAAAGCTTAGTGAGCGCTATCCTACTCACAAAAACTCGATATGCATGTATATAAATAAAAACATGCTAAAACTGAATGCTAACATGTAAAGCTACTCATGCTCATAAATAGCAAAGAAATCAACTAACTGAAAAGCTAACATGTACAGCTACTCATGCTCATAAATAGCAAAGGAATCATGCTAACTGAAATACTAAACATGTATAGCTAATCATGCTCATAAATAGCAAAGGAATCATACTAACTGAAATACTAAACATGTATAGCTAATCATAGAACTATCATGTGTATCAATAGGAAACTGAACTGATACATTAGCTGAACTAATTAATGCTAAACTGAGTCTAACCTGTATTCACATAACTAATTTGTGAAGTTTTGAAAACTATTTATATAATAGATCAAAATAATAATCATGTTGCTGATGGGCCCGGCAACTGTACTTGCTATGCGCGCATCCCTAACTAAACCCGGGATTGCAAGTTCCGAGTCTAGTAGGGTTTACTAGGTTATCTAAACCTAGGGACGACTGTGGGAGCCCAACCCAATGGATATCTAATCCAGTACAGTGCCACTGCTGAAAATAAAATACTGATTTCATAGCTAATTTTCTTACCTTGCTTTAACTAGGTTATCTGAACCTAGAGGCGACTGTGGGAGCCCACCCATTGGACTGTAGTCCCATATAAGCTGAAGCAAGACTAAATAATTTATTTTAAATGCTTCTACTGCATTTATTGAGCTATTAAAATGCCTACTGTAGCATCATATTGAGCTAAGCATTTTATCAAGCACTTGGGGTGCACTAGAACACACTCTACGTACTGAAAATCTGTATACAAAGCTTAACATAAATCTACATTTAAAGCTTAACAAAAATATGCATATTAAGTTTATCAAAATCTGCATACTAAGCTTATCTAAAATCTGCATGCAATACTTATGAAAATCTGCTTATTAAAAATCTGCATACTTTACTTATAAAAATCTGCATGCTATGAAAATGGAACTGCTCATGTTATTCCAATAGCAAATAGGGAACTAGAACAACTTAAGCATGCTGTGAAAGTAAAACAAATTCAACTACTAGGCATGCAATAAAATCTAGAAAATCTGCTCATGTTATTCTAATAACAAAGGAATCTTAGAAAATAAAGGAATCATTGCTGCATGGAATTAACAGAATATCATGCTTACTAAATCAACACAAAAGGATCTAAACTACTATGAATTGGTGGCTGTTCTTGCCCATGAATATGCACAAAAGATCTATCCAAACATACTAGCGTTCCAAATTGTGCATGCTCATAAATAAAACTGCTCATACTCATTGGATAGTATGGAAGAAAAATAAATTCTGCAGCAAATAAAATCTGCACTTAATGGAACCTAACATTACGAATTGTCTCCAGCAAAACAAGACCTAAGGAACAGCAAATAAAATCTGCAAATAAAAGCTACTGGTGCTTAACTAATAGCAATGAGAACTGTGCGTGCCCAATTAATAGCAAATAAATCTAGGAATTAAGTCTGCTCATGCATATTCAATAGCTAAGAAATAGAAATAAGAATCAATACATGGCAATTAACATCAACTAAATCCTACTGATATGAACTATGAATCAAAGGTGAACTCTGACAATTCATGGCAATTAATCATCAACTAAAGACCTACTGTAATGAACTACAAAACAAAGGTGAAAGTTGACAAGTTATGGTAATTAGCAAGGGACTCAAACTGAAGCTAAAGAACCTAAAGTACTTAATGTTAGGGCTGATCTTGTCCCATGATTAGCAAAAGAAAGATCTAAGCCGAATCTCTGGGGGTGTTCTAAAACCAAAACTTGCTGAAACTAAACTTCTAGGGTTTCATGCGTGCTCCGGAAACAAAGAAGGAAACAAGAATCCGAAAGCAAAGCAAAGAAGAAAGACAAAATCGTGGAACTACTCCTACTGCAGGTGAGAAGCAACTCACCGAGCGTTCTTGGACTTACAACCGACGGAGACGACCTCTAGGGCTTCGGAGATGTGGTTGTTTCGGCTCTTCTTTGTGCCCGCGCGCTCTCCTTGCCGAGAGTAACTCGAACTTGTGAAGAATCCGCAGAGAAGGGAGCTCGCCGGCCGCCGGAAAACCAACCCTAGCCGCCGCTGCGTTTCCGCCCGAGAGGAGCGCCGTCGCGTGAAGGAGAAGAGATGTAGAAATTAGGTCACGGGAAATCAAGCCCTAAGTTCTCCCTTTATAACTCCAATATTTCTATTATCAACTATCCTTTAAATTATTTCCGTTCTTTCCTTAATTAACAAAACTCGCTGGCACAGTTGGTTGGCTGCATTTTGCTTAAAGCGCGGCTCGCAGGTTCGAGTCTCGGCTGCAACTATTTTTCTTTCTATTTATTCTCTATTCACTAACTACTGCTTAAATATTATTCACTCCATATAAGGTTATCAAAACCTTGTATCTCAGCTGGTTGGGCCGGTTTTGCTTGGGTCAGTCCGACCCGAGGTCGTGGGGTCGAACCTTGCTTTCAATAATTTTTGTCAAAAGTTCTTTCTTTTTGTAAACATACTAAACGACCTCCAAAAATTACGTAAAAATACTCTAAAAATTTCTAAAAATCTCTAGAATATTTTTAAAGTATTTCCCAATATTTTTATGGACTTTTAGAACTTGAAATAGGGAAAATTGGGTCGTTACAATAGGTTCAACATGAAAAATGCAAAGTCGGTGAGCATACCCCTGGCGCATCACTTCAAGTTATCCAATGCACACTGTCCAAAGACAGATAATGAGATCCAAGAGATGTCAAATGTTCCTTATGCCAGTGTAGTTGGTTGTCTAATGTATGTCATGGTTTGCACGAGACTAGATTTGGCGCAAATAGTTAGTATGGTGAGGAAGTTTCTCTCAAATCCCCGTACAAAAAATTTATACAAGAACAGAACTTTTCCTAGCAACCCGCATGTTTGATCAAACATGTGTTTGATTAATCAAGCAAGTTCTTGACGGATCAAAGCACACCTTGATCGAAGTACAAGATCGCTGGCCTCTTGTGTTGGTATTCAAAATCGATACAAAGAAAACTAAACTAATTACGTAGCGAAATTAAAGAACTAGTTATACCTTTCCTTTGTAGCTAAAACCTCTTGATCTTCTGTCGTATTCCTCTCCTCTTCTTGGACGCCGTGTGGGCGATGATCTACCAAGATAAAACCACCCTCCTTCTCTTCTTGGTTTCCAAACCGCCGACTACAAATGGAGGCTCTAGGATGGGGCGCTTTCTAATCTTCTTTCTTCTCTTCTTCTTCCTCTTCTTCCTCTTCTTCAAGCCGCCACCCACCAAGGGAGAAGGGGCACCGGCCCTAAGCAAGGAGGAGGGGAGGGGCGCCGGCCCTAGGTGGAGAAGGGGCACCATCCACAAGCAAGGAGGAAGAGAGGGGCGCCGACCCTAGGTGGAGAAGGGGCGCCGACCACACGGAGAGAAGGGGCTTATGGAAAATTAGGTTTTAGGAGGCACAACCTACTCCTTTTATAACATTTGCCATTGGTTATAAAGAAAGGAAAATAACATAATTCTGTTTAGAAAAAATTTCCCTTTCTATAACCAAGTTAAACCAAACCAAGTTAAACTAAACCAAGTTATGGATGGGTGGATGCGAGACTTTATATAGAGGCTAGAATAGGGACCTAGAGGAGGAATTGGTTTAGGCCTCTTGATGGGCTTGGGCTTCTTGTGTTCGGCCCGAACACCCAACTCAAGTACATCAATAATAACCCATACCACTAAAGTGTTATTATTAAACTACCGCACTAATCCCATATTATAATATGGGCTCCTTCTTATCATGAGTGTGTTAATCTCCCTGTGTTTAAAATATCGTATGTCCATTAATTAAATGAGTTACTGACAACTCAATTAATTAATATCTGATTCCAAGAGTAGTACCACTCAACTTTATATATTATCATGCCGGACTAAGTCCACCTGCAGGGTTTACATGATAATCCTTATGAGCTCCTCAAGGGGACATCATCAACCTAAATAATTAGGACACAGATTCCTTGTATAATCAACGACACATCATATAAATAGTACTATCTCCTAACTCATTGGGTCTATTAATTTAACGAATAAATCTTACCCATTGATAAGTTAAAGAAATAAATACTAAGTATACGTGCTTGTTATTATATAGGGATTAAGAGGACGCACATCCATAATAACAGAGGTTCTGTTCTTTTATGTAGTCAGTATAAATCGAACAACCTCAAATGGTCCTGCTTAATACACACATAGTGCACTAGTGTAATTTTATACTCAAGACAGACTAATACCAAATTACACTACAACCGTTCCAATGGTTTGTCCCAATCCATCTTGGTTGTGAGCTACTATTTATAATTTATAAGGAACCGATAACATGATCTTCTGTGTGGCATTGCACACCATGTTATCTACAATATAAATTAAATGGACAACTACATTAACATATATATATATATATATATATATATATATATATCAATACTTGCATAACTCTTTATTTAATGTTTCAATATATTTGTCTGCTTATTTATTTTTAGCAATGCATCATGTCATATTACATGTTTGATCAAGTCATTACATAGCATTCAAAATATGAGTAAAATGGTCAAAAAATATAGCAAAGGATCTGTAGCTAAAATTTAGATAATATTGTATTTTATTTTAAATCTTGGTTTATTTTACTAAAGATATTTCAATATCTCATTTTGCTATTTTACAGAAATATATAACTAGTAGGTTATCGAGAATGGACTCTAACCATTCAGTCAATTCATCACAAGTTTTGCATGGTAAAGAACCAATTGGTGACAAGAAAATTGATAAGAAAAAAGAATGACGTGCTTAAAGTTAAAAATAGTTAGTGGTTAAGACAAGTACAAAGAGCTAGATCGTAATGAGTTTGGACAGTCGATTGGAGATAATTCAGTGAAGTATGCTTCTTTCCTAAGTTGCATGATAAAGAAATTTATAGTCCCCTCGGATGGGTCTAGTGGCTAGCGCATGAGGTGTTGCCACAATGATGTATAGAGTTCGAATCTCGGCAAAGTCGAGGTAAATACCTCCCTTATGTGCTAGTCACTATTCCAAAGGCTAGTAGCCGCCCGTGATTTACCTCCTCCGTGTTGACCCTGGGACGGGTTGGCGGGGGCGCTAGAGGCGAGCGTATTCGCCATTTGCCACAATGATAAAGAAATTTATGCCATATACATAGATGGATGGAATGATATTGATGAAGAAGTAAAGGATAGGATGTTGAGCTATCTTCAAGTAATATATTAGTTACTTAATTTTTCATTGCCATTTTTATAACAAAATGTAGACATATTTTTGTGTTATTTAATGTACAACTCACTTATAAAGTTGAGGATTGGGAAAAGAAATCAATTTTTTAAAAGTTAGCTAAATTGTGGTGCGATAGAAAATCCAAATTGCAAATACTTGTATGAGAAGCTAATACAAGTTGAGTGGCTTCTCGAGATCTCAATTTGTTGAAGCCTGAATTTATGGACCAAAATTAGTGGGACTTATTTGTATAGAGGACATTATAATCTACCTTTCAAGTAAGTATTTATTCACTCATACCATGAGTTGGATGGGAATGCACTGAATTTATTCTCTTGCTATGGTTGGGTAAGAGACTACTAAGTTTTAATATGTTGGAGAGTTTGATTATGCGATTTTAACTAATCTTAGGAAAAGAGTGCAAGATTTAGAGAAATGAGGGAAAAAGAAGATCATATTCACACAATGAGCCGGAGAGGTTATGCTCATTTGACTCACATTATGGTAATTATTTTTAATTTTTTATAATTTAAGTATAAGTAATGATATATGCATCTTTTGAATTATGCTGTAATAATTTTGTATATATTTCTATATTTAAGGAAAAGACAAGTCTGGTAGATACAAAAATTACGAGATCACAAGTTTGGATTGAAGGTTACAAGAAAAAAAAATGGAGAGCCTAGTACTCAAGCCGTTGGAGAGAAAATGGTAAGCATGTCCACTCATTTTAGATTTCTTTGATATGTACACTTAAATGCTTTTGAATTATCATGATAACATTTTTTGACACGATTTGGTTGTAAAATTAGATTGCTAGTGGTGGCATTTGTATCGGTATTGGGAATGATTTTGGTAGCAATAGCGATATCAATATTGGTGCAAAAAAAGTGGTGATTTTGGTCATGTTGTATTTCTAAATCACAAAATTGTTACAAAATATACATGATTGAATTAATAACTTTGTATTGTTTATTTACAGTCAAATTTGAGAAATGTAAGTCATGTAGATAGTTGTGCTAATACTAAATATAAGCTGCTTCATTGATCTGTTGATGAATTAGTTGTTGCAGAAGGTCGAATTGCATCTACAAATCCAAACACAAAAGTGCATCAAGTTATTCTTGGTGGATCATGTTAGAAAGTTTGGGTTGATAAGATTTTGGTGGAACAGGTGGACCTAATTCGGCCAAATGATGAAATGCAGTTTCTCGATGACACAATAGGAAGCACAGTTGCATGGTTATCTAAATTTATAGTATTGTGTGACTGATATATATTATACAAATTTGTGTGGATTTTGAGTTTAATTATTGTTATGTAATTGCTAGTTTGTTAGATATTTCATATCTTGTTTTAGATCTTTAGATTTTTTTTGGTATAATGAAAAACTATGACTTTTATTAATTTTGTATGGATTTGATTTGCACTAAATTTGTTAAAAAATTTTAGTTTATTATTTTTGTCAAATTAGTTTTTTTAATATAGTTAAAACCATCAACAACGTGTGTTTGCATGCTACAGATTATTATCCATAACGCATAATGTATGTTGTAGAAAATATTATCTGAAGCGTGTGTTGCACGCTACGGATAATATTTTCCATAGGACACAAAGAACACTGTCAATAATTTAGGACTTTCAACAGCTTAATTATGCAGCGCATAATGCGCACTGCGGAAAGCGAATTTGCACACTGCGAAAAATTATTTTTGTTGTAGGGAATGATCTTCAAACTCTGCTTGCAAAAATTCTTGTAAAACTTATCTTTGAAAAATATTTTTAAAAAATTTGAACATTTAAAAATATTTGTAAAATATTTTTACAAAATTCTTGTTTTCAAAATTATTTAAAGTACTTGAAATAATTGCTTGAAAACTTACTTGAAAAACTAAGTATACAAACTCCTTTTTGCTAAAACTTTATTTAATTTTTTTCTACTTCATGCATAATTTTTTAATATATGACAAAGGGGGAGAATAGTGGGTTATGTTAGAAAAATTAACTCACTTTACTCAATTTAACTTAATGCTTGCTTAATTGCATTTTTTTTTAAATTTTAACCTAGATTATCATTACATCAAAAGGGGGAGATTATTGGTACAAGTTGTACTGATAATTAGGTTTTGATGTATGACAAATAGGTTAAAGTTAGATATATTATTTGTCTAACCTTTCTACCAAGTGTGTAGGAGTTGACTGATCTGAATGACCTGACATCAGACTGAAATCCAGGTAGGTCCATGGGACCCGATAACTGGTGTGAAGTCCAGATATGTCTGCGGGACCCAATATCTAGCGGGAAGTGTGGTTGGGTCCACGAGACCTGACAACCGACCGAAGTCCAATTGGGTTCATGGGACCTGACAACTATCAGGAATACCTAGTGGGTCAAAGGCAAGTCAAGTGATTGTAGTTGGTAAGTGGAGGTAAGCAACTGGAGGAGAGATCCAGTGAGGACGCGTTCTCGATTGAGGGAACTCTTGGCATCGGTCGAACTTAGGTCTATTTGAAAAACCTAAGTTGAGACCTTAACTAGATCCTGGTCTCGGGGATATAGAATCTAATTACTATTCATATTTTATTAATATTATGTTAACTCTGTTTTATAGGATAAATATATTTTATTTGCCTAGACTAACTCCTTTTTATAGGAATTCAAAAGTTGCAAAAAAGGAAGTCTAGGTGCCCAAAAGGGATTCAGACACTAGGAGTCTAGGTGCCCAGAGCTGGTCCGAGCGCCCGGACCAGTGTTGCCCGGGCCGGTGCTGCAGGCACTCTAGCAGTCTGAGAGCTCAGAGCTAGTCCAGGAACCTGGACTAGAAAATTATCCCAAAGTTTAGTTGGAGCGCGTCGACTGACCGAGCCCATATCAACGATCCAAGCGCTCGGAAGGGTCCAGATGCCCGAAAGTGGATAAACTTCACCGGATGAAGTTTTGACCAGAGATCACCATGTCAGCAGTGGTCCAAGCGCTTGGAGGGGTTCCAAGTGCTCAGAATGGGCCTATATAAGGGTCTTCGACCAACAGCTTTAGAATATCAACTACTACAAGTTTCATTCTTGCATGCTGCTCCGAAAAGGCTCCGACGACATCGAAAGGCTGCTCCGAAGTTTGAAGACGAGTGATTCCAATTTCTTTTCTGTTTGTCGATAACAACTAATTTTAGTTTTTATACTCAATATTTGTAACTAATTATTCGAACTGATAGTGATTGCCCAACGAAAGTAATCGACTATCGCGGGCCTTGGAGTAGGAGTCGTCACAGGCTCCAAACCAAGTAAAATAATTTGTGTTTACGTTGTTTTCTATTTTCTTTATTCCTCTCTATAACTCATTTTAATTTTCAATTTTCAAAAAATGTTACTCCCCCCCTAGCATATTTACGGTCATACAGGACCTTTCTAATAAATTGAAGTAGCTGGAAACAGCTCATGTTTCTACTCTGGCGACCCTAGCAACGAAAGATGCTGAGTTGGCTGCGTACACCTTGTAGGAGTCTCTACGCGTTGAGTTTGAGGTGGCGAAGTTTGAGGCTGCATCTTCTAAGATGGAGCTAGTTGGGATAAAATCTGAGTTAATCAAATCCCAGGATGAGCTAGCAAGCTACTAGAAGAAGGGGGGGGGGGATAACCTCTTCGAAGCCAGAAAGAATACTTAGTTTGCTTCCCTTGATTTCGGTTCACAAGTTAACAATGCCATTAACCAGATGCTTTGTTATGGTGCCAAAGGGGTCATTACACAACTATTGGAGGTTGGCCTACTGGCATCCGAAGATTTTCTAGATCTCTAGTGGCTCTTGAACGAGCTCTCGAATGAAGTTTTCTCCACCTTCAAGTAGACTTTTAACTATTGTATTCCAAACACAGGTTGGGTGTAGACTTTTCTCAACCTATAGTGAACCATTGTTTCTATTTGCTTTTCTTATCTATATGCTATCTATTTCTACATGCATGAGAACACTATCCTGTGAGGAATGGGGTAAATGCCCTGTCCCCCTATGCGCCGATCGAGTAATGGACCTTGCTATTCCTCGAGGGTAATATTATATGCTGCCCAAGCAATTCCCCTCCTAGATTATTATTACCAATCGAGAAGTAAATTGCACGGCATACCCATGTGTTAATCGGATGGGGAAGAGAGTTGGTAAGCATATAACCGACCGACTAGTGAGTACCGGCGATAAAAATAGCTGGTCAACGTGCCAACTGGCTAATGAGTACATGTCAATCTTGTTATTAAGCGATCCGCTCAGGGAAGTGGGAAGGTTGTTTGCAAAGTGTACTCTCTTGTGAACCTATTCGAGATTGACTGCTAGAAACCTTACTCGGCCGAGGTGCAGGTTGGCTATAGCCGGGCAGTTTAGACAAGGCGTTCCACCCTTATGAGGACCCGTTCAACCATAGTTGAGGGGATTGACGGAAGACTGATATTTATTGAATGTTGGTAAGCTCGAGATGGTCAAACCTATTAGCTTGTAGACATCATAAATGCAAGAAAAGACACAGGAATGACATGCCTCACTATTCTTTCTCGTCACTTGTTGATGTCATATATGTATCCTTTCTAATGCCGTCATGTGTTTATCAAACTTACTTTTCCCAGATAAGACAACTGATGTGTGATATTTCATATGGACGACGATCCTAAAATCCAATGGTATAGGTGCTCAACCCCTCTTTAGATGCGATCGTGCGGTTCATCCTTTTGGATAGAGAAGCGCTAGAGGGGGGCGGGTGAATAGCGCTTGTGCCTATTTCGTACGATTTAGAAACAGAGTCGGAATATGCAGCAGAAAAATAAAAACAAACGCACACGCAAACACAGGTTGTTTACTTGGTTCGGAGCCTGTGGCGACTCCTACTCCAAGGCCCACGCTCGTTGAGCGTTTATGGTGGGCAACACTTATAATATCGAAAAAGATGTTACAATTTAAGTACAATAAACAGAAATTAAATATACCAACGACACTGGAAAATAGCAGATTCAGAGCTCCGGGTCGTCAGGATGTTGTTGCAGCACTTCGGGATGGACTCGTTAGCAGCTGGATGCAGAAGGATTGCTTTTTCGAAGATGTGCTAGACTGCTGCTTGAGACCTCCTTTTATTCACTGCTGAAGGCGCCTTAAAGCCCATCCGAGGCACCTCCAACCCACCGAGTCAGCCGCGTGGATCCGCACTGATCCGGTCGCACCTCATCCACTTGAAGGCGCCTTCAAGCCACTCCAAGGCACCTCCAAGCCGCGGTCCAAGGCGCCTCCAAGTCGCGGTCCAAGGTGCCTTCAGTCCCCATGAAGGCGCCTCCATCTCCTATGCACAGCTGACTTCGATTTGCACTCAAGGCGCCTCCAAGCTCCATGGAGGCGCCTCGGACACTGTTCATCCGAGGCTTAACTTGTTCCTTTTGTACCTGCAAGATATGTTAGTCCCAAAACAACACCGTACCCTGCAAGATAAAGTTAGAACAGATATAAACATGATAAATTAAGTGGTTGACAATCATCGGACTGTCCGGGTCTGACTTCGGATTTTCAACCGGAAACCCTAGGTCGACCCGACGCCTACTGTTCCCTCTACGGGGAACGCGTCCTCACCTACCCCACTCAGGAGATTTACCTTTTGTCAGTTCGATCCTCCAGACCGACTGGACTTTTGCTCAGCGTCTGATGCTTCCGGTCTTCATGCTGGACGTTCGGTCCATGACCCGTCCAGACTTCTACCCGGTTCACGACACCAGGATTTCAACCTAGGGTTATCTCCCCCTAGCATTTTTGCTCGAAGTTTCGACCCACCAAGACTTTTCGTATAGGGTTACCACCCCCTATGACCTAGGGTTACCGCCCCCTAGGGTTTTACCTTTGCCTAACCGTAGCTAGGATTTTTCTTCACCTAGGGTTACCACCCCTTAGGACCTAGGGTTACCACCCCCTAGGATTTTTCACCTGCCTAACCGCAGTTAGGACTTTCCTAAAAAGCTCATTCAAGTATGTTAGATAACAAACAATCTTAACTTTGAATCCCTTTGACATAATCAAAACATAGGTTTGATCGTCGATGCTTCCCGCACCCACAATCTCCCCCTTTTTGATTATGGTAACACAGTTCAAAGTTAAGAGAAATATAACAGTAATATGAGGAATTTTAAGCAAAGGAAAAAAAATGAAATAACATAAAAGAAATTTCCTTATATTCCCCCCTTACTTAACTTTGATCTCTCTCCCCCTTTGACATAAATCAAAAAGAACACCAAGAAGAGAGAAAAACAAATATTCTATTTAAGTGAAGGCTCCCCCTGAAGGGTAGTACATGTTTGTCAAATTTTCATATTTTTTGAAAAACCAACTTAGCTATATTTTTAGCTTTTAAAATGATTAAGTTGTAAAAATCACTTTGCCAAGTAGCTAAGTTTAGAACATGATGTGATTAAATTTAGTTAAAGAAAACTTGATTAGTTAAAGAAAATTTTCATATATATATTTTTTTAATTTCAACATAGGCTTAGCTTAAATTTTGAAAATAGTTTGATAAATTTAATATTTAAAAATTTGATAAACTTAAATTTTGAAGCTATATTTTTTTTCATAATTTCTTTGAAAGATTTTTTAAAATAGTAAAAAAAAAAGGACTTTCTTTATAGGATTATATATATATATATATATATATATATATATATATATATATAACTATAAAGTTTAACTTGACTCCCTTCGCTCCCCCTTAATTGACGCTTTAATAAATTCTTTGGGGTCCTAGAGTCCAATCATAAGAACTTAAAGATTTTGAAATAATTTTCAAGGATTTTTTAATAATTTTGAAATAATTTTCAAAGGATTTAAATAATTTTTCCAAAAAAACTTTTAAATGATTTTTTAAATAATTGTTCAAATAATTTCTAAAATGATTTTTAAAAGAGTTTTTTAAAGGATTTTAAAATGATATTTAAAAGAGTACTTTAAAGGATTTTTAAAACGATTTTTAAATAATTTTCTAAATAATTTTTAAAAGAGTTTAAAATATTTTTAAAATGATTTTTAAATAGTTTTTAAAATGATTTTAAAAAGAGTTTAAAAGATTTTTAAAATGATTTCTAAATAATTTTTAAAATGATATTTAAATAATTTTTCAAATAATTTCTAAATAATTTTTCAAATAATTTTTAAAAGAGTTTAAAAGATTTTTAAAATGATTTCAAAATAATTTTTAAAAAAATTTTTAAAAGAGTTTAAAATATTTTTCATATGATTTTTAAATAATTTTTCAAATATTTTTTAAAATTATTTTTAAATAATTTTTAAAATGATTCTTAAATAATTTTTAAAAGAGTTTAAAAGATTTTTAAAATGATTTTAAACTAATTTTTTAAATGCTTTTTAAATTAATTTTCAAATAATTTTTAAAAGAGTTTAAAAGATTTTTAAAATAATTTTTAAAATGATTTTTAGAAGAGTTTAAAAGATTTTTAAAATGATTTACAAAATGATTTTTAAATAATTTTTACAATAATTTATAAATGATTTTTAAAATGATTTTTAAATAATTTTAAAAATGATTTTTAAATAATTGTAAAAATGATTTTTAAAAGAGTTCTTTAAAGGATTTTTAAAATGATTTTTAAAATTATTTTTAAATAATTTTCCAAATAATTTTTAAAAGAGTTTAAAAGATTTTTAAAATAATTTTAAAAAAAATTTCGAATGATTTTTAAATAATTTTTAAAATGATTTTTAAATTATTTTTAAAAGAGTTTTTTAATGGATTTTTAAAATTATTTTTAAATAATTATCAAATAATTTTAAAAATGATTTTTAAATAATTTTTAAATGATTTAAAAATAAATTTCAAATAATTTTTTAAAATATTTTTAAATAATTTTTGAAATAATTTCTAAAATTATTTTTAAATAATTTTTCAAATAATTTTTAAATTGATTTTAAATAATTTTTGAAATAATTTTAATATGATTTTTAAATAATTTTTGAATAATTTTTAAAATGATTTTTATATAATTTTTGAAATAATTTTTAAAACGATTTTTAAATAATTTTTCTAATTATTTTTAAATAATTTTTAAAATTGTTTTTAAAAGAGTTTTTTAAAGGATTTTTAAAATAATTTTTAAATTATTTTTCAAATGATTTTAAAATAATTTTTCAAATAATTTTTAAAATGATTTTTAAATAATTTTTAAATAATTTTTAAAATAATTCTTAAATGATTTTTCAAATAATTTTTAAAAGAGTTTAAAAGATTTTTAAATAATTTTTAAAATTGTTTTTAAAAGTGGTTTTTAAAGGATTTTTAAAATGGTTTTGAAAATAGTTTTTTATAGGATTTTTAAAATGTTTTTTAAATAATTTTTTTAAAATTAATTAATTTGATTCATTTGATTATTATTGAATTTATTTAATTAACTTGAATTTATTTGAATATTAATACTGTTGATTCAACCTAGATCTATCTCACCCAATTCTAAGTTATCAATCAGGTAATCTTAAGTAATTTTGTGAGATGATTATCTTAAATTTAGATTATTTCTAAGGATTAATTTACATTTGAGTTAAACTTAGGTTTTTCAATTAGTCAATTAAATTTGTATTTTCATGATTGGCTCCCAGGTCAAGGCGAGGCTCTAGGCCTTCTTGGGTATGAGATCATCCACCCCTTCCTAGACAGAACCGTTCAAAGAAAATATATATTTAATTTTCTTTTTGAAACTCATGGATTTAACTAACAAGTGTAAATTATGCCTAGATCCTTAAACTATCCTAGTCTAAGCATGTATATTGCAAGGAAAATAAATAAACAAGCATCAATCAATTTTATCTATTTATTGAGATAGTTTTTCTATTGGCTCCCCCTGGATCATAGCCTCGATATGGTCTATCAAGGAAATGAATTTGATCCTTGGGGACCCAATAGTGACCGGGTCCAACTTGATTAACCAAGTTGGACTTTGGCACCCATGCTTGGATAATTTTTTTATTATTTCTATTAACTAACGATAAATATGATTTGTATTTTATTTTAGTTTTAAATCCATGTCCGGTTTTGTTTTAAACGGCTCGCTGTTTTCCAAGAATCAGATCTAGATTCTTGGAACCCAAAGTGAACCATTCCAACGTGTCCTTGAGTTCTTTAATTTGAATTTTCAAATTGGAATTTTCTTCCTCAAGTTGTTGGACTTGAGTTGAACTTCCAATTTGAACTGGCTCATTTAAAGAACTCAAGTCAGTCGTTTCCTTAAGGGCTGCCACCTCCTTTTGGAGTGACTTGACCCGAACGTTGGATTTAGCCAACTTTTTTAACAAGTAAGGTACTAATTCTTGCAATTCATCTAAATGAGTTTCGGCGAGTAGGGCACTTAGAGTGGAGTTCGGTCCTTCGAAAATAGATGCGGATCCGTGGCTTCGCTCGGACTCGGTTTCTGACACGCTCTCAGTTTCTGAATCGGTTTCGACAATGTTCGCTTGCACTGGTAACGCGAGGAAGCTCGTCGGTTCTTCTTCATCAGTCTCGGATTCATCTGATGACTCAGACCAAGTCGCCTTCAACACCTTCCTTCTTTTCTTCTTGTTTGGACAATCTGGCTTGTAGTGCCCCTTCTGGTTACAGCCGTAGCAGGTGACTCCAGTCTTACCCTTCGTCTTCGTTTGAGTCGCCTTTTCAGTTTGCATATCTTCCGTACAAGCTTTACCAGTTTGGAAATAGCCTCGTCATTGTCTTCTGCATTTGATTCATCTTTGGACTCGGGTTTGGTTTTGCGATTTACTTTAGCTTCCCGGGTTCTGCTTATACCTGCAATTAAGGCAATACCCTTCTTGACCGAGCGTTCATTAGTCTGCTCATGCAATTCCAATTCAGAAAAAAGTTGATCTAATTTTATTGACGAGAGATCCTTGGATACCTTGTACACATCTACCATGGATGCCCACAAGGTATTCCTCGGAAAAGCGTTGAGTGCATACCTTATAACGTCCCTGTTCTTCACCCTTTGGCCGATCGCATGAAGCCCGTTGACTAGGTCTTGTATCCGGGCGTGGAGTTGGGTAGCTGTCTCACCTTTTTGCAATTTAATATTATACAATTTATTCAAAATTAAATCGCGTTTACTTACTTTAGCGTCGGAAGTGCCCTCGTGGAGGTCGATCAGCTTCTCCCATAGCTCTTTGGCGCTTGAGAAGGGTCCAACTCTGTTGAGTTCTTCTTTTGTAAGTCTACATTGTAGCGTGTAGGTTGCTTTGGCATCGGCTTCAACCTTTTTCTTTATACTAGCGTCCCAGTTGATGCATGAGACTAGTTCTCCCACGCCGTCATGTGGAAGTTCGAGACCGGTCTGGATAATAATCCACATCTCGACTTGCGTTTTGAGGTGGTATTCCATCCGGTTCTTCCAATAGCCAAAGTCGTCTCCGGTGAAAAGCGGGGGTCGGGCTGTACTGAAGCCTTCTTGGAGAGTCATGAAAGCAGAATCTCGCACACAAAGAAAAACAATGGAAAAAAATGTCCCAGGACTTAATCTTGGATTAATAGTGCGGGAAAAAGATAGAAATGGAAATTCATGAATTTTGAGAAAAAATAATAATAATATATTATTAAAATAATATTAAAAAATATTACCAAAAATTTTTGAAAACGCAATATTTTGCTAATACGGACTAGTAGTGAAAAGATGATAGTGAATTTTTCGAAATTAATTTTGGAGGGAAAAAAATGAAAGGCGTAAGGTTTTATTTTTATCCTAAACGAACGAAAAAAACGACGAAAAAATACTTGAACGGTAGTTGTACCAATTCAGAGCAACCTCGCTCTGATACCAATTGTTGGATCGAGAAGCGTTAGAGGGGGGGCGGGTGAATAGCGCTCGTGCCTATTTCGTACGATTTAGAAATAGAGTCGGAATATGCAGCGGAAAAATAAAAGCAAACACACACGCAAACACAGGTTGTTTACTTAGTTCGGAGCTTGTGGCGACTCCTACTCCAAGGCCCACACTCGTTGAGCGTTTACGGTGGGCAACACTTATAATATCGAAAAAGATGTTACAATTTAAGTACAATAAAAAGAAATTAAATATACCAACAACACTGGAAAATAGCAGATTCAGAGCTTCGGGTCGTCAGGATGTTGTTGCAGCACTTCGGGATGGACTCGTTAGCAGCTGGATGCAGAAGGATTGCTTTTTCGAAGATGTGCTAGACTGCTGCTCGAGACCTCTTTTATTCACTGCTGAAGGCGCCTTAAAGCCCATCTGAGGCGCCTCTAACTCGCCGAGTCAGCCGCGTGGATCAGCACTGATCCGGTAGCACCTCATCCACTTGAAGGCGCCTTCAAGCCACTCCAAGGCACCTCCAAGCCGCGGTCCAAGGCGCCTCCAAGACGCGGTCCAAGGTGCCTTCAGTCCCCATGAAGGCGCCTCCAGCTCCTCTGCACAGCTGGCTTCGGTTTGCACCTGAGGCGCCTCCAAGCTCCATGGAGGCGCCTCGGACACTGTTCATCCGAGACTTAACTTGTTCCTTTTATACCTGTAAGATATGTTAGTCTCAAAACAACACCGTACCCTACAAGACAAAGTTAGAACAGATATAAACATGATAAATTAAGTGGTTGACAGTCATCGGACTGTCCGGGCCTGACTTCGGATTTCCGACTGGAAACCCTAAGTCGACCCGATGCCTACTGTTCCCTCTACGGGGAGCGCGTCCTCACCTACCCCACTCAGGAGATTTACCTTTTGCCAGTTCGGTCCTCCAGACCGACTGGACTTTTTCTCAGCGTCCGATACTTCCGGTCTTCATGTTGGACGTCCGGTCCATGACCCGTCTAGACTTCTACCCGGTTCGCGACACCAGGATTTCAACCTAGGGTTATCTCCCCCTAAGATTTTTGCCCGAAGCTTCGACCCACCAAGACTTTCCGTATAGGGTTACCACCCCCTATGACCTAGGGTTACCGCCCCCTAGGGTTTTACCTTTGACTAACCGCAGCTAGGACTTTTCTTCACCTAGGGTTACCACCCCCTAGGGTTTTTCACCTGCCTAACCGCAGTTAGGACTTTCTTGAAAAGCTCATTCAAGTATGTTAGATAACAAACAATCTTAACTTTGAATCCCTTTGACATAATCAAAACATAGGTTCGATCATCGATGCTTCCCACACCAACACATCCAATGGCCTGAGTGATCGGCTCATTTTTGGAGGTGGTCATATGGCTTATTCCCCCAGATGCCTCTTTAAAAAGGCCTAACGGCTTCTCCCATACTCTAGCACTTTGTCTTCATCGCACTTCTTCGCTTTCTTCCTTCGGCGACCTCGACTACCTCTTTATCTACTCTTGGTCTTTCCACATTCTCCATTTTCTTGAGATCTTGAATCAACCCTCTCTTCGACTCCATCATGAACTCCTCTGCTTTGTGGTACACTGTCATGCCCCAGAGGAGTCCTGTCAGACAAAAATCCGGCAATATCTCCCCTGTACCGATGACAATATGAAGCAATATACATACGCACACAACATATAACATATTCATCAGCCCACACGGCTGAAACATACATAACCATGTAGTTTATATAACACAGCCTACCCGGCTGGACATAAATCAATAAAACAGCCACGCAGTTAATATTCAACCCACACGGCTGCATTAAAAGCACAGCTGCAAAACGAAGAGAAAACTCACAATCCACAACTAAAGTTTACTAGAAAATTAGACTTACACAACCATAAGATCACAATAGCAAAACACCATAAATCAAACTCCAAACATAGACAAATTCATACAATACTAAAACTGCTGAATACTAAAAATACAAGTAAAGCGGAAATAAAATCGATAAATGCCCTCCGATATGATGTGGGAAGTGGGACTGACAGTCGGGACTCTCCAAGCATCCATAATTCATCTACCTGCTATCTGGCGAAAGAAAAATCATTTTGTGGGGTGGTGAGTATTGGAACTCAGCGGGTATAGGAAAGATAGCGCATGAACATAACATACAAATAGAGAGTGCCAATAGTATACAGTCTCATAAAAGGAATAGCAGATACTAAAATAAAACTATAATACATACTCATACCTGAAACTATATCCTAGACTAGTAATAAAAGGTCGGAAGCAGTACTAATCTTCTTCCGTACTGCTCATAACTACAGAGGTAACATGTAAGGTATACAAATATTTCCAATAAATAAACCAATATCTAAACACCTAAAATGAGAACATATCTCAACATAAGGAAATATATCAGCATAAGTGAACCATAGTAAGTAAGCAATAACAACATATGTAAATAGCAGCAGCTAAAGCAAGTATAATAACAGCATATGCACGGATGGTCACTCCCGCCCACCTCTCTGCACCATGACCCCTATATGGTCGAGAGGCCGAGTCAGTGACAGACTATATACCACTCCAGCTACCACTCTCTCGAGTGGCCGAGGGGACAATTGCATAGTGTAGCTAACTAGCTACATCTACGACGGGGGTCCCTGCTGCTCATAACTCCAGTTACCACTACCCATGAGTGGCCGAGTGCGACACGACAGGACAAGCGACATCAACTCCAGCTACCACTCTCTCGAGTGGCCGAGGATGTGGCCCTGGTCAACGACTCTCTCGACCGCAAGGGAGAATTGGTCGTTGACATGCATGTCATGATATGATGCGCCAAATGCAACAGTCATCATACAAATATAAGCTGAAATTTGGTATGCTACATGAAGCCAGCATGCTCAATATAATACATAAATAAACAACAATCAAAGCATACAACCATGGTATCTAGTATCTGCTACCTATCATGAACAACAACGAGAGACTGTATAGATATGGAAACGAGTTTCTCAAAGATCGCGTGGAAGTATTAGGCGCAGGAAAATAAGAGTGGAGTCAAGGTAAAACAGTTCTTATCCAAAAATAGATCATGCACCAAGGTCAAAGTACTAAAAGAAACAAAGCAAGAAGTACCCGCATTTACTTGTCGATCGTGCTAGGTAGTCTCCACTTCGGAACACTTGGCTCGTAGCGGTGTCCTGCAACAAATCATATGATTACAACCAAATCCCCTCATACCTCAACTAGCTACCTAAATCCAATCCAAACAGAATACCTTAATTGAACCAATCCATTATACCATCTACAACACGTCATGGATCAATCATACATAATTCATGCAAATGACCACTCATGACTAATCGTGTAACAGAACTAATCAACTAACATGGATAACGAATTAATCAAATAAATCTCCAAATAAGTCCTCCATAAATCTACAAATCTATCCAATGAAACAAAGCAAAGCATTGATTCCATTTGATATCAATTCATTTCTACCCATACCTACCCCAATCCAGAATCTGAAAACTTCACCTTTCACATGCCTTGTTAATTTACCAACAAAGGAGCAATGATCGGATGCCTATACCTCATCGCTAATTTGGTATAGCTGCTCCTTGTCAACCAGAACACCAAATCAGGCAAGGTCAAGATCGTGGCCAAAACAAAGGTAGGTGGCTGACAAGTATGCGATAGTGAGGTTGTTGGAGCTTGACCCTGGCAAGAGCAATTTACAGGGGATTATTCACAGTGAAGAAGAAAATCTGCTCTAGGGCATCCACTCACCGTTAGGGCAAACGATGACCGGCGGAAGTAGGGAGAAAGAAGGGGCAATGGCGCGATCCTCGCGGCTCACATAGGGAACTAAATCGGCGATGACCGCTCCTACACGGCCGGCGGTGTATATGGTGCTCGCGCGAGGAAGAGACCGACTGTGGTCTGGGGTGCTCGTCGCGACCGATGGTGGTGCGGCGTCTCTGGTGCTGGCGTGAGGAGAGGTCGGCGGCTGCAATCTATGGTGCTCATGCGAGGAGAAAAGGCCGCCGAGAGTGAGGGAAAAAGGGCAGGCGGCTGTGGCTCTTTGGGAACTCGCGAGAGGAGAGCCGGCGGGGTGTGGGCTCTCGTGAGAGGGAGAGGGAAGGAAGGGGTGGTCGGCGCTATGGCACAAAGACGACGGCGCTGTGGTGCTCGCGTGAGGGGAGGATCGGCGACGCTGGGTGAGGGCTCGGGAAGAGATGAGATCGGTGGGTGTGGCTCTACAGGTTTGGTGAGAAGATCGCGAGGTGAGGCTCTGGGAGAAGATGGGTTTTGGCGACTTGGGAGCTAGGGCATGGGGAGAGGTACTTTTATAACTTAGGAATTTTTAAATTAAACCCTAGATCAATTCCTCAATCAACTCCTACCTTTGGGTATTCCAAACAGGCTTTCTCCGAACCCAATAGATCCATCCCCTTAACATATGTTATACGAGTTCCAATTAATTCCATAAAAATTTCTAAAAATTTCTAAAAATTTTGTTAAAGCTATTAGTCTATTAAACCTTATTATTTAATTATTATCTGGTTCGGTATTTTACATACACTCAGCTAATCTCAGATTTTACTAGGGTGAACTTAGATCATCTTCACTTTACCTACAAAGTCCCCTACTTATATCATGTGATCATGCCCATTAAAAATGATCGTCCTCGCAAGGCCCTTATTGGCTATGTGACTTTCTTTAAGGATCAAATCCTTACGGGCCTTAACTCCCCCCCTCCCCACTTTCTTCTCCGACGTGAGTCAGTATTTCTTCATTCCCCTTTGTCAATTCGTCCCTAATTATATTTGCATTATGTTTGGGGTCACTATCTTATTCTGCTTGTATGAAATTCCCTTGACCCCACAACTATTTCACTGCTTTTTTGTTCCGCAATGCCAGACTAATGGCATTTTCCATTTTCAACCTCGTCCTAAGACAACCCTTTTTGACAGGATGCCTCTTCAAGGGAGGGATTAGAAAACTAAGTATTTTTTCCTTCACTTTCCCTCTCACATGGCTTGGTCGATTAGACACCAATCAATCCTTCCACCTGCGCTTGAGATAGGTGACTTTCACACAGAGTGATCATTCATTGAAGCTTTAAAGGGATTAGCAGGTCTAAAGTGTTGGAGTAATCCCAATGGTCCGTGCGACCATGTGTTTTAATATTTGGGCAAAGAGTTTAAGTTAAGTTTACCCTTGTTATTTGATATATGTATGTGAGTATACATGTTTGCAGGATACACATATGACTCAGCTTGATGGCTTCGGGTCCGGTGAAGGATGGAGAATCCGAGGGACTGTGGACAAGGCAGCAAGGACAAGAGCCGAGAGAAGCGACTTCGAGGTATACGCGAAGGATGACATTGGGGATGAGCCACGGGCTTGAATGCATTCGAGGGATGAGAGTCAAAGAAAGTAGGCTTAAAGGCAAGGGGTCAAAGCTGCAAAGAAGAGTCAAGCGAGTCGTGAGGGTCCGAGTACGAAAGAAATGTACTCAGGAAGGGAAACCCTATGTTTAGAGTTGTGCCAGTCGACTGGAACTGGGACCAGTCGACTGGGGAAGAGCACAGAGAGTTTATGTGCTCGAATGGCTAGGACCAGTCGACTGGTAACGATAAAATAGTAGGGTTATTTCTTCCCAAGCTCTATAAGATGGAGCTTGGGATGGTTGGCCAAGGTGACGAAATTAGTGGTGGTTAATCCTAATTAGTAGTCATCAAGTGCTCAAGTGTTCTTTGTGTTCCAAGTGGTCTTGGTTGGAGTTGTGGTGAATTTCTCCACCCACAAGGAGCTACGTGAACTAGCCGGAGGTTTTCCGGGGAGTCATCCACCGACGGATCAGGATCGTCCACCTTATCGACAGCCGTGGAGTAGGAGCTCTAATCTTCGAACCACGTTAAAGGCAACATATTAGCGGTTTGCTTGCTTTCCTTATTGTCTTTAGCTTTGTATTTAGATTAGCTTTTATATTCGTATTAGTATTGTATTTCCACCGCACAAATTAACAATACATAGTAAGTAATTGAATTGGGGGCAATGACTATTCAACCCCCCTTCCAGTCGACCACAAGATCCCCAACACTTGGTATTAGAGCCAAGGCCGCACTTCATTGGACTAACTGCCGAGAAGAGCAACTTCAAGAAGATGGCCGACTCGATAGCACCTCCAAAGTTTGAAGGCTTATGAGACATCACGTATTGGATGATGAAGATGGAGGTCTTCTTCGATATGGATTGGGACACCATGATGGTGGTCAAGGAACCGTTCGAAGTCCAAGACAAGAACGGAAAGACACTCCGACCGCATTATTGGACGGAGGAGCAATCCTCACGGTCAAAGGTAAATTCAAAGGTAATTTCAATTTTAATTGATATTTTGCCTAATGACATGATGAGTAGGTAAATATGAGAACGTCCATGATTTGTGGAGTAAGATAAAGAAGGTTCCATGGGAAGAACTCATACCTACACAAAAAGAAAGAAAATCCGAAGAAAAGGATGAAATGGCTCAAGTAGAGGAGGAGCAACCGGAAGTTGATTCATGCTCAACATCTAAGGAGGAGAAGGAAGATGAGGCATCATCTACATCCTCAAGGGTTGAAGAGAATCCAAGACAAGCGAAGAAGAAGTCTTGGAAGTCAACCTTGCTAGCACCTCCACCGAAGTCAAATCAAAGAACCACATCATTTGCTTCGGGTGCAATAAGATGGGACGCTACAAGAGTAGGTGTCCATTGAGTAAGAAGAAGATAACTCCTAAACTCAATTTAATTCCTTTAGAATCTAATTTGAGTTATAGGAATAAGAAGGAGAAGAAGCACATTAGATGCTTCATGTGTGGTGAAATGGGTCAATACCACACCAAATGTCCAAGGAAGGGAGAGCTCAAAAAGTTGGAGCATTTGAAGAAATGGGAGAAAAAGAGAAGCAAAAGTCAAGGGGGGAGCTTCAAGGGTAAGGGAGGTATATCCTAACTTGAAGGTTAACTCAAATTTTAACTCCTCCATGCATGCTAGAAATAATTGTTATTATTTACCCATTCAAAATTTTAGCTTTAGGTATCATGATAGAAATAGGGTAAATGTTAGAAACAACCTTAAGATACCTATGAATGTTAGACCTAAACAAGTTAGATTCTCATTACCTAAGGAAAAGAAGGTAATGGGAGAACTTAGGCATTAATCCCAAGAAGGGGAGATACATGCCTAGGAAGGGTAGGTTTAGGAATGTCTAATGTGAACAAATCAACTCTATGGTTAGGGACCTAGAAAGGAAAAAAATCAAGCTTTGAAGGCAAAGCTTGATCAATTGGAGAAACCCCTAGATAGATTCAATATTGGATCTAGAGGGTAAAGCATGGTGTTGGGTAGTCAAAGACCCAACAATGATAGATCGGGTTTGGGATACCGATCTAGTATCTCCAATGCTAAGGGAAAGTCTTATGCTATGATTGCATATGACTATAGCAAGGAGAAACCAATAAATGGTAAGGGAAATCCATTTAAAGGTAAGGAGAAGCTAACCAAGGATAAGGTGTCCAAGGTTAACAAAGTTAGGTTTATAGGTCAAGTGTCACCGGAAGTGCACCAATATGGCCTAGCAATTGTAGATGAGTCACCTAGGGTGGTGGCTAAGGTTAAGAGTACTAGGGGGAGCTCTAAGAGTCAAGTTGGGACCCATGATAAATAGATCTTAAGTGGGTTTTACTTGAGAGTTTAGATTGGGTTATGGAATGTGACAAGTGGTTTGGAGACGAATTTGAGTCTCAACCTTAGGGAATTGACACAATTGGGATGTGCTTCATGCATGAAATATGACATTGTGGTCATATTGCATGATAATTGATTTTGGATGTATAGATGTCATATAAACCAATGCTAGGGATGTATTATGGTTTAGTATGGGTAAATACATTAAGAGGATGTCAAAACTAGGACTTTAGGTCAAGGTTCAATTGAACCTTTTAGATAGTTTTGAGTTTTGTATCAATCTTGGGATTGGTGATAGATATATTTTTAAATGTATTTTTTCCAAGTAGACATGAGCAAAGCAGACCCCTTCACAAAATTTAGGGTATTTTGGATGTCTGTGAAATTTCTGGTGTATTTCTGAAATTGGGTTCAGAATGTTGAATTAGGCTGGAAAAGGATATCAGTCAACTAGTACAGTTACCAGTCAACTGGTAACAGTATTTTTCGTCCACAAAATGCTTCTGTGAGGTTGTGTTGAAGAAAGCAGTCGACTGATGCTGGAGGCAGTCGACTGATACCAGGCTAATATTGTTTTTCAACATTTGTTTTGACCGGAACAACTCGTATAGGTGTATGAGATCAATGGGGGATAAATACACGAGTTTAGGGTTAGTTTGATGATCAAGTTTTTCCAAACTAAAGAAGCTTCTCGAACTCTCTAATGCAAGTATGGAATGCAATGCTTGCTTTCCTTGGAAGGAATTGAGTGAGTGAAATAGGGATGTGAGAGATATTATTTATACTTAATGAAGGGATATAAGAACTTCTTGATTCAATTAGATTTCATCCATCTATTTTGAATTGAATGATGTAGATAACATCTTTTCCTAAGAGACAACACTACCTCTTTATTAAATACTACCCTTTGAAAATCAATGAATGAGATTTAGCTATCCAAAGGGCACTTAAACTTTTCATATTGACTGATCAAAATTTATCAATCTTGATCCAATGATTAAAATTTAATTTCTCATTTATATTAAATTTCTAACAAGAACATCATTTTAAATATAATCTGTACATTGGAGTGCAGATAATAATGATCAAAACTTCATCTAAAAAGAGGAAGAAGGCTTAGCTTATTGGTTGAGGAAGATAAAAGAGAGGCTAGTGAGTAACAATTATGATTTGATCCTTATATGGACTAATCTATGATTCTCTAATTGAGTCATTCTTGGACCGTGCTCAATATGATCAATTGTTTTTTCTTATTTTTTTTTTTTTATAAAATTGGCGTTTGAATTTCACCTAATTAATTGTGTAGGTAGACGATCTCTTTCTTAATTTGCCTATCAAATAAATCCAAAACATAACGTATGTGCACTAGAAATTAACTTTTATAATATTTATCTTAATTAAAATATAAATTATGATTTTCTTATTTATTCTTTTAATTATTGGTTTTTGCCTCCATTGACAGATAGAAGAGGCCCATGCTTTAGCTAGTTTGTGTGTCATCGACGACATCAACCATTTGAATTTGTCTCCTCTTTCCAATGACTTACCAAAAATTGAGATGTGTGCATGATTAATTGTGGATGTGGAGACAAACATGCAACGTCCTATCGATTCAAACTCTACGTCCAACTTCTTGTTTCTTCCTTCTCCGTTTCTTGCTTCCGCCTAATTTAATATTCAAACTTCTTAAACCCACTTTGGTCCGTCGAGTCCCACCATAGAATAGCTAGGCATTACACTAGTCAAGATAGGGTTTTATAGATTAGATTAACAGATAAATTAAATATATGATATCTTAATCTTTTTCATTAATCAATAATAAATATTAGTCTTTTATAAAATAATTAATCATCTATTTTATCCTATATATATATATATATAGATAACTTCTAGTGCTATCTCACAGATTTTGTAATGAAATTTTCATAAAAACACAATTAAGCACATCTGATGTCATTGCTGGCTTGTTGCTCAGGGCTGGTGGTTTCCTGCAAGAAAATATTACCATAATATAGATTATAAGAGGTTGTTCTCCAAAATGACAGAAAGCATAGATTGCTACAACTATTTTTGTGATCCCACTTACTGTTTGAATGTATTATTATTATTATTATTATTATTATTATTATTATTATTATTATTATTATTCACACAGTATTTGGCTGCCCTGCTTTATATTTTATAAATGCTGCTAGTAATGTCCAAACATCTAGATCTTGATACTGCTCTGCGTTGAATTTTGGCTGCGTTATTAATAAGTACAAATTAGCCAAACCTATTCCCTGCATGACGCAGATCTTCGTAAACCTAACTCCGCAAGAAAACAACTACGTAAGAGCAAGAGGCCATAATGTATTAAACTAAGAGATACGCATCTCAAAGATGACCTCATCCAGGGGATTTTTCCTTGCACATGTCTGTTCGGACTGAGTCTTCACAAACTTTTGAGAAAGGAAACAAAATCATGATCAAATTTGAGATTCTCGATGTGCCTTTTTGATTATCGATAATAAATAATTCCTCGCAACTAGCAAGAGCTCCATTCGAGAAATTAGGGTGTGAAAGTTGACATGATGATAATTTTTCAGAAATCGCAAGTATACAGAGGTATATGATTTGCTCGAAGGAGATGATCGATGAATTTGGATCATGAACCGGCAGGTGCAAGGCTGAGGCGCAGGTTCAACCCGTACGCCTCCTCCGCCGCTTCCTCCTCCGGCGTCAACGCGGCGAAGGTTGCGGACCCTTCGATCGAGCGGCCGTCCCTGTACAACCTACCGCCGCCGTTAGCAGGCAAAGAGCGCGGCACGAGGCAGTCACGCGACAGGTGATGAACGGGCGAGGTCGGGCAGTTGGCGTAGTAGGCCCAGTTGGCCGAGGGTCCCACCGGCTGCGGCGCGAGGAGGTGCTGCGGAGGCGGTGGCGCGAAGGCCTCGCGCGCGGCGATGCTCTGGCAGTAGTAGTTCCCGGCCGCGTGAGGCGACCGGCGGCCGGAGGCGGAGAGGTGCTGCTGCCGCAGCTGGAGGCGCTTCAGGTGCTGCCGCTCCTTCTTGTGCGCGTTCTGGTGGCCGCCCAAAGCCTGCGAGTTGGCGAACTCGCGGTAGCAGTACTGGCACTCGTACTTCCTCCGCTCGCTGGACGCCGCCGAGGTGGGACTGCTCGCCTCGCCGGAGACGCTGTCGTTCTCCGACACGTGGATCCCGAACAGCCTGATCCTTGGGCTCGTCGCGGCCTTCTCCTCCATATTCAATCTCCCTCCTTCTACAATTAATATCACCTCTGTTTAATTAATCGTAGGTAAACACAGAGCAAAAGAGAGGGAGAAAGGAATTTAATGGTGCTCGCAAGTACTTGTTGGGGGCTTTATATAAGAGAATTAAAGTTAAAAGTGGAGTAAAGGTAATTGATGTTCCATGACCGAGTGAGACAAGGGAAGAGTAGGTGTGACATAGAGATGGATGATGTTTATAATTAATCGTTAATCAATGCTGTAATCCACGGGAGCGAGCATGATTGGTTGAGGTGACTTGTCCTTATCTTCCTTAAAAGTTAAATCATTCCTCCTCTTAATTTGTCAAATCTTTGTTAGAGAGCTAGATTAATGCTTTACGTGGGGGAGATGGAGAGTCCACAAGTCTGCAACTGCTGTTCATTTTGGAGCTGAAAAGTACGCCTCGT